>NW_026108827.1:0-300000 GCF_024516045.1 Bombus affinis
TTGTTGTTACACCGGACCCTCAGCTTATTTAGACATTAAGTTAAATTGTAGACATGCTAATTGTACCGAACCTAATGTTAGAAAGACTCAATCTTGTAGCTGCACCCGAGGACGTGTGATAGTCAGAATGGCCGTGTCGGAGATGGAAAAACACCGGAACCTCTCCTTGGATTCTCGGGAATACCGTAATGTCGTAATTTAGATTAAACAAATGTCGCTCCGATTGTTCGAGGTTTATGATAGTGAGCTTGGGCTCGAGGCGACAACCAGTCGCCGAACGTAGCCGCGGTCAAGGGATGAACGTTTTATCTAACAAAGGCACAGAGTAACTCTATACCTCTCCTTTAAAGAAATAGCCGTAGCGACACGTGGCAGTAAATATTTCAAAGGTTTCTGTTCCGTGGCTCGCCACACGCAGATCCTATCCTTCGGGTAAGATGATCTCCAGATGTCAATATACCTCCGCAGTATGTTTAGCTAACTTGAGGACCCGCAATAAATCTTAAGATTTAGTCAAGCAAAGTTCTTCATTTAGACAAACAGTCCTTGTTGCAACTACGGGACGATAGGAGAAGCCTATCTTCCACGAACGATGCCCCCGTCAACAACCTCCCCTCAAGGGCGGCCAGCATCTCTTTCAAAACGCCGATATGGAGATCGACCAATTAGCAACAGCGCTAATTTCCCTCACCTTTGGAACGAAAGCTTTCTTTGACGAATCCGAGGATCTCATGTCCTTAGACCCACCCATTATAGTTTTCCTCGACGGCATCGTCGAGACGGAGAGTTACTATCCGGTACGATCTCGACGACGACTCAAGTAACTCTCGGATACGTAGTGATGGCCCCATGCATTAACATTGAGTACAACTTAGACGCTAAAGAAGAGTAGAGTTCGTCATCCCGTTGACCGTGGATTCGTTATTGAGCCTAAGATCATTGTCATTAGCTTCTCGAGTATCAAATTATCGCGATTACTTGTCCAATTCCAACATGGTCATGTTTGCACTAGTAAATATCTCCTCTATTGCATAGTGATCACGTCTAGTGTCAATAGGGATTCGTTTACGCCCTTAACCCTAACTCTAATCGTAACGCCAACCCGACATATATATATATATATATATATATATATATATATATATATATATATATATATATATATATATATGTATGTTTGAAATGGATGTCCTTCGACGTAACCGGTCGTCGTATGCTCCCACTGTATCCTTCCGCGTGTATGCGATTCGTGTCCTAAATAACTTGCCGATGTCGTCGTAAAGTCGCCAGTCGTATGAGTGATGACCGGATACTAAAACTCGCAGTGTCACTATCACTGTTCGACGCGGGGAGTTTAGACTGGCCCTCCACGGGGGCGCTCTCCACCACTCCTTGGTTACCCAGGTAGCCCGCACGGTGGCGCTTCGGTCTCGCGACCCAAGATGGCCTCCGCTCTGCCCCTAACCTCACTTTTCACACACAGCACTTTCAATCGTTTCTCTCGCTTTTATACCAGCGAGCTCCCCTATTTCTTGTATTCCCACTCATTCCGGAGCACTAGAAACTTCACTTTCGTGCACTTTTCCGCCCGAGTTCTTTAATTTACCCAGATATTTCGGTTATGCCTACGGAGCGACGTGCACGTGTCCGTTCTGCTTGCCGCCATCATGATGATCCCCATTATATTATATTATGTTATTACGATGTTTTTTTTTATTTATTTATTGAAATTCACAATTTGTCCAATTTGGACATTTGGTGGAATTTTTTAACAGTTAAATTAGCATGTTGGTGGCTACCCCCAGAGTGGTACCATCCTCGTGTTTGTTAGGTTATGTCCTTTATAAGGTCTGCTGGGTGCTTCGTTTTTAGTCTTCTGTCCATGTTTATGGTTTTGTATGTTTCCGCAGCTAACCGGTTTGGGCGTGTTGCTATTCTTGATTTGTATTTCTCGGAGTATCTGCTAATTTCTTCCTTGACCGTTGGGATTCCCAGGTCCCTCCGTATATCTTCGTTTCTGACGTACCAAGGTCCGTTTACTATTGTTCTGAGGATTTTAGCCTGTATTACCTCTATTTTGTTTATATGGCTCATTGCTGCCGTCCCCCATAATGGTATTCCGTACGTCCAGATTGGTTTTATGATCGTTTTATATATTTTTAATTTATTTTCTATGCTTAATTTGGATTTTCGGCTTGTTAGCCAATGCATTTGTCTCCTTGTTTTCTGTATTTTTTCTACTATTGATTTGATGTGTAGTTTCCATGTGGGTTGTGTATCTAAGTGGAGTCCTAGGTATTTGACATGCTTTGTTTGCGTTATATGCGTGCCGTTCAATAAAATGTTTGGTGGTATCTTTTTTCGTAGTGTGAATGTAATATGGTTGCATTTATTGGGGTTTGCTTTTATTTGTTTTTCTTGTAGCCAATTTTCTATTTTTATGACATGTTCTTGTAGTATTTTGACTGCCGTTTCTGGGTTAGTATGCCTGACTAGTATAGCTGTGTCGTCCGCGAATGTCAATACTGTGCTGTTGGTAGTTGTTGGTATGTTCGCCGTGTATAATGTGTATAGTATTGGGCCTAGGACGCTTCTTTGTGGTACCCCGGCCTTGATGTCTTTAACTTGAGAATGTGTGTCCTTGATTTTTATTACGAAGGTTCTGCTGCTTAGGTAAGATTTTATTAATTGGTGTATTTGCTCCGGGAATTGTTTCCTAATTGTTTGTAGTAGACTTTCATGGTTAATTTTATCGAATGCTTTCTCTACGTCTATAAAGAGGGCTGTGCAGTATTCCTTGTTTTCTAGTGCTACTATTATTTCGTTTATAAGCCTGTGCATTTGCTCTATCGTGGAGTGTTTGTTTCTGAAACCAAATTGGTGATCCGGTATTAGTTTTTTTGTCTCTACTATTGTTTTTATCCGGCAATATATTATTTTTACCAGTATTTCGGAAAATACTGGAAGCAGTGATATTGGTCTGTAAGATGCAGTTTGGTGCGGGTCTTTGCCTCATTTATGTAACATTTTGATCTGTGCTAATTTCCATGGTTTGGGGAAGCATTGAATTCTTAGAATTGCATTGAATATTATTGTCATTAGTCTTATTGCTTTTGGCGGAAGGTTTTTCAAGATTTTACCATTGATTAGTGTATTTTCGAGCTATCGCGGGGAGACGCGATCGTTAGAATACGCGTCAACGGGAGTCGTAAATTCCCGTTACGATTAGAATAATCGACACCACGAATAGTTCGATCCTCGTATTTCGGTTAGGATAATCGGGGTGGTTGATGCGGTATAACACTGGTAGTCACTGAGTTATAATAATGTATATTTCCAACACTTTATACAATCACACAAAGTAGTAACGCCGTTGATTAAGATACAGATAACGAGAGAAGGGTTAGTCTTGGATGAGAAAAGGAGAGCTTTAGGCGCTCTAAGCCCTTGAGAGTTATAGGAACTGTCGGAGTTCTGGATAATGTGAGAGCCTTAGGAGACTCTAGGCCGTGTAGGCACCTTGAGAGTTGTAGGAAACTCTGAGAGATATAGGAACGGTGAGAGTTATAGGGAATACAGGAACTCTCGGCACCGTGAGAAATGATGAAGGAACTCTGAGAGATGCAGGAACGGTGAGAGCTATACGGATTATAGGAACTCTAAGCACCGTGAGAGACGATCAAACTCAGGAGAGATAGGAACGGTGAGAGTTATAGGAAATGCAGGAACTCTAGGCACTGTGAGAGACGATCAAACTCTGAAGTTTTATTCTAATGTGAATGCGGAGGAAAGCTCGGTATGGGTGTGCGCTTTGAACGAAGAACGCGGATTCGTTGCTTACATTTTCAGTTAGGAAAGTGAGGGCAATGATCCGCGATGCTGATTGGTTATGAGCAATGTTGGGAAGGAAGATAGGAGGAAGAAGCCTCCTACTAACTTGGGTCCTAGGCGACATCGTTTATGGGGAGACTCGGATTTTCCGTTAGGGAGATCTCCGCTTTTTTCGTTAGGCCACTACCTGCTTTCTCCGCAATTCTTAAGAGCACGTAATAAACCCAAGGACTCTTCTAAAAAACCAGCTGAAAACACTTCTGGAATTAGAAAGTCCTTTCTGGCAAACAGATTGACTTAAACCATGTGTGCGAACAATGCAGTTAGAATTTCGACTTTATGGTGGGTCCTTAGGCCTATAGAGGGTTCGATAGACGGCACGTCGACCGTTGGCTGTCACGCCGCGCGGGATGGAGTGCAGATGTGTTGCGCGGCGTAACAATTAGGTCGATTCCTGGCGCTTTATTGTTTTTTGTTTTATCAATTATGTTTCTAATTTCTTGTGCTGATGTTTTAGGTATAGTGTATTCTTTGTCGGTTGTGGTAATAGTGGTTTGTGGATCCTCCTCCGTATGACTTTTGAGGTTGCTGTTGTTGATAATGTGTGGTGTGAATGTGTTGCAGAGGTGGTTGGAGAATTCTTCAGCTTGTTCTTCGTTGCTTCTTACCCATGTGTTATCTGCTTTTCTGATTGCTGGGACGGGTATTATTTGCTTCCTTATTTATTTCGTGGCTTTCCATAGTGAATAGTTGGTGTTCTCGTGTGTGGAGAGTGTCCCTATGAACTTTGCGAATTCGTTATCGTTGTGCTCCTTTATTTTGTTTTTTATTTCCTTTGCAAGTTTGTTTAAGTGTTTTTTGTTTTCTCGAGTTCTGTATTTTTGTCATTTTGCTTTTGCTTTTCTTTTTTCTCTGATTTTGTCGAGTATTTCTTGCGGGATTGCTATTGTTTGTCTGCTGGTTGATTCGGGTGTAGTCGTTGTCCTTGCTGCTTCTTGAACAGTTGCTGTCAATGTTGCTACTGCCTGTTCTATGTATTCCGGAGTTTTCAACGGGATGTTGCAGTTTATTTTGCGTTCTATTATTTCTTTGAAAGTTTGCCATTTGGTGGTTTTATTGCATAGTGTTTCTGGTTTGCTATAGTGTATTGGTTTGTTTCTGTATTCAATTATTATGGGTGTATGATCGGAGCTGAGCTCGAGGTTGGGTGTTATTTTTAGTTTATTTGTGTTTAGTCCCCTTGTAACTGCAAAGTCCAGAAGATCTGGTTTTTTGTTCAGGTCAGTCGGCCAATGTGTCGGTGTTCCTGTGGATAATATATTGAGGTTATTATTTCTAATGTATTTTTCCAGTGTTGTGCCTCGAGGTATAATGTTTCTTGACCCCCATAGCGTGTGCTTTGAGTTGTAGTCTCCCGCTGCGATGTACTTGTCCCCTAGGTCCTGGAAGTATTCTTCCCACATTTGTGATGTTATTTTGTGTCGCGGATGCACTGCTGACAACTGGAAGTAGTTGCTGCTAGTTTGAACTGTAACAGTGGTTCCTTGTAAATATTCTTTGTTAACTTGGCTGTGTAGATAATGTTTGATATCGTTTCTGACTATCACTGCTGTCCCTCCGTGAGCTTTTCCTGAGGGGTGTTTGGTATCATATATGGTGTAGTATGGTATTTTCAAGTAGCTTTTTGTAGTGAAGTGTGTTTCTGAGACAAGTAGTTTGTCTATATTGTTACTGTATATGAATGTTTTAATTTCGAGGACCCGTTGTTGTAGGCCGTTTGAGTTCCAGGCTGCTATTTGTAGAGTGTCCGTTTTTTATTCTTTGCTTAGCACGTTTGTAATTAGTTGTAGCATGACTGTGATTTGTTGGGTTTGCTGTCTGAGTACTGCGTTTTGTTCGCTTATCATTCTGGATTACGATGTTATCTAATTAATTGTTGTCTATTTGTTTTGATACTTATATTAACCATTATTTATAACATAATATACTAAATACAATTAGTATACACAATTAGTATAAGGATTAGTATAAGAAATTTTAAACAGCTTTTTTCAAAAGAACGAATCATTTACGATCCAGGGGTTTTCTGAAACTTTCGTTTCTCGTGATAAGTACTTTATGATGCAATAAAAAATTTTGTCTGAAAATTATACTCAAGATCAATTTCATGATCCATTTTCTCTAACAGATCTCCATCTTCCACAGCTACAACAAATAATTTTTTGACACTCTATACATTTAACATCGATTATAATTCTGATAATTGAAACACCGAACATCAATGTGTTTATTCACTACGCCAACACAGATAACAATTAACATTGATATATAATATATGTCGGAGATGAAAGAACACCGGAACCCCTCCTTGGATTCGCGGGAATACCGTAACGTTGTAACTTAGATTAAACAAATGCCGCTCCGATTATTCGAGATTTATGATCATGAGCTTGGGCTCGAGGCGACAATCAATCGCCGAACGTAGCCGCGGTCAAAGGGATGAACGTTTTATCTAACAAAGGCACAGAGTAACTCTATACCTCTCCTTAAAAGAAATAGTCGTAGCGACACGTGGCAGTAAATACTTCAATAGTTTCTATCCCGCGGCCCGCCACACGCAGATTTTGTCCTCCGGGTAAGATGATCGCCGGATGTCGGCATGCCTTTGTTTTGTATGTTTAGCTAACGTGAGGACCCGTTATAGATCTTAAGATTTAGTCAAGCGAAGTCCTTCAAATAGACTTTGTTGCAACTATGGGAAGATAGGAGAAACCTATCTTCCACGATGCCCCCCGTCAACAACCACCCCTCAAGGGCGGCCAGCATCTCTTTCAAAACGCCGATATGGAGATCGACAAATTAGCAACAGCGCTAATTTCCCTCACCTTTGGAACGAAAGCTTTCGTTGACGAATCCGGGGATCTCATGTCCTTAGACATACCCATTATAGTTTTCCTGGACGGCATCATCGAGACGGAGATTCTTTCTTTCGTACGATCTCATCGACGAGTGACAGTACCACCTTACAACCAGTGAATACCTCACATCTAGTTAACAAAGAGTTAGACTTGAACTGTGCGAGAACATACGTTTATCATCCCGTGACCGCGGATTCGTTTCGAACCTATGATCATTATCACTAGTGCTACGAGTGCCTAATCTTGTTGATAAGCCTGTGCTAGTAAACTCTTTATTGTATCACGGCAATGGCTAATTGTAATGAGAATTCATCAAACGCCCCTCTCCATAATCCTGACCCTAATCCGACATATATATTTGACGATATATATCTGAAAGAATAGAAATTTCATTTAATCGACTATATGACCATACTCGGTTAAGTACCAACAACGACTATCTATCAACCTTATCTTACTTCCTCAAAGGTATAGAAAGACTTTAAAAATATCAGCCATGTGATTTGGTCCTTTAAAATTTGGAAGTAATATAACGATAAAATACCATCAAAACCTTTAAATTTCCAATATTCAAGAGAAACTTGAAATCTCGTTTATTTACTCAGCAACAAAATCTTATTTACCTTCAGAGAACCTATACAATTTTTTCACAGCTCAATATCTCTCCTTTAAACAAAACATCAAAGTATGTTATTCCTAACTTCAATGGGCTCAACTCAATTTCTTGATCAATTTCTCTCGTCCTATACGCTCGTTTCAAAGCTTATAATACCATCTACACCTTTGTCTTGTGTTCCATCCATGGTTCCTATGCATGCAATTTTATTATTATCGTTCCAAAGGATCTTCGCATTTCTGTTTCGCTCGTGATAGGTATTCACATCTGTTTTATCGTGCTGTTTCATCTTCTGGGAACGATATGGTCGGAAATGTTATGATGTTGAATACGCACAGGTCGTTAAATGAGAATTAATTCAAGATAGATTCAAACGGAGTTAATTAAGTGATCCCAATTCCACCGCCTTGGAGGCTGAACGCGTTTTCCTTCCGAACGGTTCGCTCGTGTCGAGTGATGCAAATTTCAGCAAGTGTTTCACCTACGTGTTTACTATTAAATTTATTTCTTATCTATCTATATCTTATCTTATGAGAGTTTCGCCTGGTCTTAATTGGTTCTGTTGATTCTTATCGTTGTGAAAAGTCGATTCGCTATATATCTTTTGTATAGAGAACTATTATGTGATGTAAGAGTGTAATGTTGTAATATTTGTGATCCTTACTGTATTAATTTTGTCACTGTGCCGTTCTTTGGTTCGTTGAGCAGTTCATGTTCCCTACTTGTTTCGCTTGGGACTTTCATAATTTTCGTAATTACAATAAAAGGTTTAATTTGTAATAAGTTAAAGATTTGGTCCCTTGCTTTATGATGTACGAGAACCTTTGAACTAACAACTTTGAAGTGACAATTGAACGAGAACTGACAAGCTTTCATTTCAATCTATATTTAAGATATTTAATATTTAATCGGTTTTCGTGACACCGAATAAATAATAAATAATAAATTTGAAGGGAAAAAAACAAGAGATTAAGAAAAAATTCTGAAAGAGACACAAATCGGTAGTATTATATTATATTACTTTGCGAATTACTTTTCAAGCATAAAAATAGTTTGACGGTCACTTGTAGTTCCTTCCTTGCCATTTCATTTATTAAATTCGTTTAATTTCGTAAACAAAATAGCCACTCGTGGCGAGTTTCGTGTTTAAAATAGAATTTTGTCATACAGGCTGGTTGGTAATTGATAGTACAGGCGGAAAATTGGTGATTCTACTCGAAAAAAGAAGTCGAAAATATAGAATAAAAATTTTTCGTTTGAGACTTTATTTTCGAGAAAATCGACTTTGAATTTTTGATCGGTATGCCTGCAACGCGTTGCAACATATTGGAACGGTTTATCAACATAACGTCAATCGAAACACAATCTACAATAAAATCCGTTATAACGAAACGTGATAAAGTGCACGCGTACCGAGCGAAAATTCAAAGTCGATTTTCTCGAAAACAAAGCCTCAAATGAAAAATTTGTATATTTTCGACTTCTTTTTTTTACCAGTTACCAACCACCCTGTATATCCAACAGCTCACTTTTTCTTTGTAAATATTATTAATAATTTTATCAATTTTTTATATTTCCATCTTTCATACAAGTGACAATGAATCATAAAAGTTTCATAGAAATCACAAAGATTAGGGGATAAGTATACCACTATATTTTCATATATGTATATGTATGTATATTCCCAAATTACATGATAGAATATGAATAATATTGAACAAAATATAATCAAGTATACAGTACCATGGAAATACAACAGATTACAATTTTCTACCTGTCACCGATTCATCGTCATCTCCTTTCATTCTTTTGACATATATAAAAACAAATTAACCCGTCTGAAATAATCATACCTCGCTCTTTGAATACAAAAATCTATTCAAATGAAATAAAGGGGAAGAAAATAAGAATAAATATAATTACTCAGGTATAATCTCCTCAAGGTATAATTATTCAGTTACAAATGATTCTTCGTTAACACACTACATTGTACACTACTTCTTTTCCCGGTGGCTGAAGCTAATCGTCGACGTTTATAAGGTACGAATTTTGTCAACGGCGCCATCGGAATCTTTATTGAGAAATTAAAATATTACAATTGCCATCACTAAGCTCAGCGTCCACAATACACTATGTTTTTCAAGTTTAGGTGAACCATCGACGATAACCACATCAGATCCGGACCAATACTCAGTGCAAACCTCATCCAGGCATTCGAACTCGCAACATCGGCGTCCAACGCGGAATCTCTTGCAGCTCTGTAATAAGAAGAAATCGATTAATTGTACGGATCAATCGTCACTAGACTACTCGAAAATCCAGGTCATTCAAAGAATAAAAGAAGAAAGAATTGCTCCAATTCCACCATTGCTTCAGCAAAACTAGTATTTGAGAACCATTGGTCAAATATATTATAACACTAAACGTACATTTCGGGAAGAATAATTTGTGCTATGAAACAGAATACGATAAAGTTCAAAGGTTACATCGATTTTCAAAATTTTATAAATTCAGGTGTATGACAGTATCAGTCAGCTCTTTTTCTGTCCCCAAGCGCCAAAATTCATTCCGACTACCATTTTATGTATTTTACAGAAGTAAGCCTTCATTCATCTCCCATTCCATCCACCAACATGCTCTCGACGTATTCTCTTCTAAGTAAAATATTGATGTTGAGCCAGACATCCTACTGAATAATCTTTTCAGTGTTACTATAAGGTATTTAAAACCAGGGTTAGTGCTTATACGTTAGATGTAATACTTGGCATGAAACCTGCTTATATTGATATTAAACTTATGCATAGTAGGATGTTGGACCATTGTCAAAATGAAATTACAATACACACAGTTTCACCGTGGAAAAGTGGATCTTTCTAGCATGTCTACGCAAATGATGGTTGGAGGGGCGAGGGGGAGGGGGAACTGTACATGCGCCAAACACCGTTACGTTCGTAATTTTTCACACAAATTTACAACTGTAGGGAAAAAATTATCTCTGATGTTTCAGATGTTAGAAATTGACAATATCGCAGAACGGAATGCTGTGTTCTAGATATTCTATTTTTGTTACGAAAGTGGTACAAACGAAGTCCACTTAAGAATAGTACAACAAAATCGGTTGACGTTAGGTTATCATGCAGATATCGCGGCTTTTGCTTTGGAAAGCACGCAACTGCCAGTCTCGTCGTCCCTTGTAAACGAGAGAAAGATATTGTAATTGGTCGGGATTAACATAAAACTCGTCGCATGCGATCAGATGGCCTGAATGTTTAAAAAACGAGAGTAGAGTGCGTGCTACGTGGTTCTAACAGTTTAGGCGGAAACTAATTATTGTAACCGGAGCCGAGATATGTAGCGATATTACTTTCCTCGACAAAGCGTATAAGGTGAGGAAAGAATCGCGATAAGGTAGAACAAGAGACAGGAATTCTTTACGTAAAGCAGATCTGTCAACTAGATAGAGATCCTACAGCTATAACTACAGTGAATCCGTACTCTGGCGAATTGTCGTTTCACAAATAAAGCTTCTGAAAAACGGAATTCATAGAATATAACTGCTGTTGTAAGAATCTATATATCTGATTTTGCTGCCGTATTTGTCAGAACGTTTGTTTATCAAAAAAACGCATCCTCTGTAATCTTCTGTAGTTTAACAAGGCACAGTTAATAAAAGAGATAGAGCGTTAAACGGTGACGATTTAATCAAAGTTAAATAGATATTGGTCTCTTTAGTTAAAATGCCCTATGATTTATTTGCATCATTTTTTTTCCATGCAATTTAAAATATTTAAATAAACAATATTTACCAAATATTCAAATATTTAAAGAAACAGTAGTCCATACAATATAATTTTATTTGATGGTTATTTGATATTTAATATTTTGGTTTACATACAAAATTGAAATTATACTTTGCTTGAGGACAAAAATTCTAATTGCATTCCTAACATATACCAATAATTATTGATCGAAATAGAAAGAACTGCAGGACTAGGAAGATTACTTAGCATCTTATATAGCCTGGCAAGGCTCGAACGTTTCATCTTCCTGTAGATTTTCTTTGCTTTTAGACTTTCCTTCCATTTCTCTGAATTGGTATCTTCTGTACACTATTTATAAAAGAAGAATAAATTACATGTTACATCCAAGTTACCAATCCAAATAATTTTAAGTAAGAAAAGAGATCTAATGCAGCAGTTTCCACTTAAATATAGATCCGACGATTATTTACGAACAAATAGTATAAATCTTTTAGCAATATGAAATTCGCAATATTTATTCAAATATTTATGTAGTACCGGGGCCAGAAGGCCTAAGGTATCGGCCGAACTGTAAACAATGTACCGTTGGGTCCTTTAAGTGGACAGTTTACGTGAAAAGGCTGCGTGACCTTGATCACGGGGGTTTCGGGATACCTGTTCCGAAGAACGGGAAAAGGTAGAGTGGGCAGAGCGTGTGGAGCGTGCGGAGTGGACAGAGTTTTTGATTGGGAAGCAGTTTTTGCCACGCAAACATGGAAATTGCGATTCAAAATTGAATTTGCACTGGAAACGGTTGACGTTCCCGACTTCACGTGCCCGAAGTGAACGGACAGAAGGATTGAGCTGGAGAACGCTCTTGGCGAGAACATAGACGTGGACAATCTGATCGCCACGGTGACCGCCAAGAACGAGAGCTGAGATAAATTCAGGCAATTTCGCAAGACCGTCATGTCTCACAGGAGGGTGACAGCGAAGGCCTTGATGGAAGCAAGGAGGAGAACGAGAGCAACAACAACTACGCGGAGCAGTGAAGGCAGAGATACAAGACAACAAAGAACCACAGAAGGAGATCAGCCCAGTATTCTGAACTAGCTGAGAAGATGACGAGAGCAATACAGAATATACAGAATAACTGCCTGAAGAAGAAGATACAACGGGGCATGAAAGGACAACCCTGATGACTGCCGACAGGTTTTACCGGGGTTGTCTGTCCTCGAAGCAAAGGAAAAAGGAGGAGGGGTTTTTAGTGGGTATGGCAACAACATCGGCCCGAGTCCCACATAACCCAGTGATGCGGATCACTGGGTATGCGTAACAGCATTTTTCCCTCCTCACGCAAAAAAGAAAAAAAAACTATACACTCTATCAATTTTAAGTTGATAATTTCGTTATTATATAATTTTTCTTAGTCTAAACTGAATCCAGGGAGAAGAACTTTCATCCAATTACATACTTCATTAATTCATGAATTATATTCGTTACCGTACGTACAAAAAGAAAGTTGACTGATATAAAAATTCAAAGGATAGAATTTCTAAGCTCGCGATTGGAAACAGATTCAGTTCAATGGTTTAATTTGCCATTTAATTGAATTCTCTGGCAATTTCAGCGAACTGTGGGCTTTAAAAGTGTCCCGCATTCAAACGCAAGACTTCTCCTCCATCTTTCCCTTTCTTTCAATTCCAACCTCAAGTAATTGACCAATTAATTCGAAGATATATTTACATGCTTGCAAGGGATTCAAACAACTTCGTTGCGTTAAATTCGCAATTATAACCAACACGAATGTCTCAATCAATGTGCAGCTCGAAACAAATAAAAGATAATTAACTTTTCAATATAACGATTGATATGTTTGATGAAGAAAAATGTATGAATTTTTAAAAACGTCTCCTAGTACATTTAGCATTTTTATAGTAAAAACTTAGAACACACACGCACACATATACTATTCCATGAAATGATTTACACAGCTATGAGTCTAATCCTATCATATTATAAAGGGATGGACGAACTTTTCCTAATAAATATAACTTTATACAAAATCTTGTTTAAAAAAATTAGTTTTTTATTCTCATTAAATTAATTTAATATCAGAATATATAATTTTAGTCGTTATCAAAATTTTATGTCAAATGCGTTCATAGATACATATATAAATATGTCGGGTTGACGTTAAGATTTGAGTTAGGGTTAAGGGCGTGAAACGAATCCCTATTGGCGCTAGACGTGATCATTATGCAATAGAGGAGATATTTACTAGTGCAAATATGACTATGATGAAATTGGACAAGTAATCGCGATAATTAGATACTCGAGAAGCTAATGACAATGATCCTAGGCTCACTAACGAATCCGCGGTCAAGGGGATGACGAACTCTACTTTTCTTCAACGTCTAAGTTGTACTCAATGTTAATGCATGGGGCAATCACTACGTATCTGAGAGTTACTTGAATCGTCTTTGAGATCGTACGGGAGAGTGGTTCTCCATCACGGTAACGCTGTCGAGGAAAACCATGATGGGTGTGCCTAAGGGCACGAAATCATCGGATTCGTGGAGAAAAGCCTTCATTCGGAAAGTGAGGGAAATTGGCGTTACTGTTAATTGGCCAATTTCCATGTTGGTGGTTAGGGAAGCGTGCTAACCGCCCTTAAGAGAGAGTTCGAGAAGAGGAAGCGTCGTTCGTGAGAAAAATAGATTTCTCCTATTTTCTCGTAGTTGGGGTTAGGTTAGGACTGTTTGTCGGTTTGAAGGACTTTAGTTAAACAAATCTTAAGATTTAAAGCGGGTCCTCGGGCTAGCTGAACATGTACTGTGGAGACGCGACGACATCTGGTAATCATCTTACTCAAAGAATAGAGTCTGCGTGTGGCGAGCCACGGGACAGAAATCGTTGAAATGCTTACCGTCGTGCCCCGTCCTAAGTATTTCTTTTAAGGAGAGCTATAGAGTTACTTCATGCCTTTGTTAGACAAAACGTTCATCCCTTGACCGCGACTACGTTCGGCGACTGGTTGTCGCCTCGAGCCCGAGCTCACTATCATAAATCTCAAATAAGTACAGTCGAATTGAATGACAACAGTTTCTTAATTCGGCTATGGTGAAATCTAAATTACAGTACTAGGGGTCTTCCCAAAGTTCCGAAGGGAAGGTTCCGGTGTTCTTTCATCTCCGACAAATAAATGTCTAATCCTATGTATTTATTTCAACTGAAATCTTAACTTAAATATTTATTAACAATATTCTGACGAATATGCAATGAAAGATAAAAACAAGTTTATTTTTCCTATAGAATGTCTCATGCTTCTTACTCATTTTATGTTTCTCGTTGTCAGTGCGTAACTACTTATCAGCCGCATGAATGCTAAGTTTTACTACTGAGAAACGAAGAGACATATAGATGCAAATATACGCTACCTCGCGTGAAAAAACATCAGATACATTAACCAGAAGGAATATCCGATACATATAAAATTCATAGCGTAGTTATTTATACATACGGAATATTTCTTTCTGTATGAAATATTCTTTCTTCTGAATTCTTATTATAAATGTATGTCCATTTCCTACCTTAAAATGTCTCTCCTTTGAAAAACTCCATTTAAATATAACGATCAACAAAATATTACCAATAAAAATATTAAAACGAGATGCTGAAAGAACCTTTTAATGAAGTACAAATGATTATTTCAACTTTAATTCTGTTAAATTTGAATTGAATCATTTATAAACCGAACAGGTGTATAAAATTTTATTGCGTAAAAATCATGAAGCTGAAAATTAGGAACGAATAACGAATGGGTAACCTAGTTTCATTAAAAGGTACGTGTACGCCGATCCGCGTAACAACTTCGACACTCCAATTATTATAAAGCATGTATCCTTCAGAGATTTTTTGCGCGAACGCAAGATACCTTTTACACGTGCAACTGAATAAGTGGAACGTGATTTTCAATATTTCTTCTTGTAGAACTTGTAACAACGTAACTGTTTCACGAATATTTTCCCTGACACTTTTACAACGATGCGTAGAAATCTCCTTTTCTAATTAATAATTTCAGCATTTCTCTGAACAGTTTCGTTGCGATTAAAAAATATACAAAGCTTACGACGTGCTTGTTTAAAAATATTTATATGGAACAAGATTTCGAATTTGTCGCATCAATCGCGATCTCAGCAGGTGTAAATTAATTCGTTCTAATGAACGAATAAATTAAACGGCTCGTGACAAAAATTATCCCTGTCCATGTTTGTCTTTCTAAAACTAATTCAAGGCGAGTTAAATGAATCGCTGTGTACCCTATTCGCGCAGCATGTGTTTTAACGACCAGCATGCAAGCGTTAACGGTGTACTTTAGTTTCGCATGGTTGTGCTAAGCTGGTTGCTTTTAGAATGAGCATATACTTACAAAAGGAGGTGAACAGAAGATAGCCTTGCACCATTTTGGCTCCGAATGGTAGCAGACGCAAAGGCTGCAAACCGAAGGTCCCGGCACATACAGCAGCCCATTTGAGATAACTTGTCCTTCGAAATCAGTACAGTTTTCTTCTAAAGCCACTGAAAACGATTACCAACGTCAATATCTTTGCCCCTCGACAATCGTACGCGCAGTTACGCTAACCGTTTTAACACCACGCAGCGTGATCGCTCAATTCGCGTACCGTGGTAAATTGTGCCACGACGTATGGTCACGATCATTAATTCGCAACGCGCTCAAGCGTGCTCGTCGTGAGTCATATCAGAGTTTCCTCTCGTAATTACTTGTTTTTCAAATAATCATAAACCAAATAAAAAAACCAATATAAAAAATTACCTCTTGAATCGGAAAACCAAATACTGCATTATAGAATGTTATCGCGCAAACGAAACGCAGAGCATAAATATTTCGCAAACTTTTGAGTGTTTGTTGTAACGCTTCCAGTATAACCGATGAAATGAAGCGCGAGCACGTCGAACGGTATATTTCGATGAAAAAAAACAGGATGAAAAAGGGCAGCGCGATCGCGTCGATCGGTACTCCTCGCAAATAAATAAACGAAGCTCTATCGCGCTGCATAGCACAAACCGATACGGAGTCTTGAAACATCCGACACTAAAACGGTTAATAACATTACGAAAACGACCGTACCAGGAAATTTTTGTCGAACGGATCCGCATTGCGGCTATCACGATGCTTCTTCGTTGCATCGATGCTTCGTCGATGAGATTAAAGCACCGTTGAATTAAAGCACCGAGAAGCGACACGCGTCCTCAAGAACTACGAAGGTTCTACTCGAACGAATGAAAACTTTTCTCGAGCCCGGTGTGTATATACAAGACGTGCGAATTTAAAGTTCAGATTGTATTAATTGAAATAATTGGTTGGTTTGATCAAATTAATCGTTTTAAGCAAATCGTTTTGAGTCCAATTACCGGATGTCATCGATGCTACGCTGAAATGACGAAGGTCATCCAAGTAATTGATGTCCACTGTAATTATTTGTTAATCGCGCGTGGAATCGGAACGATTCGACCTCGTTCCAACGCGAATCGTTACTAAGGCAGAGACGGCAATTAATAATTGTCGCGTCATTTGTTCGATCGTGTTCACAAATTGAAATACAGCTGAGTGGCGGAAACCATTTATAACACGTCCCGTACCGCGTAGGTCGTATACATATCTCAGGATGAATTTTTCGTACTTCGCCGCATATATTCTCCATGTCAGACATACCATAAAATATTTCGTGCAATCGCGTATTCCTGTCTAATGTCAGGAATTCTCTTTCCATAGGTCTGCGTTTTCCATATTATCTATTTTGCTTATCAGTAAACATTCTTACAATTTGTGATTAATACTGTACGTACAAGAACGTTAAGTTTTTGACGTTGTAATATTTCACATGAAATAATAATGGCTGTATATCGACTAACTTATTAATTAATTAAATTCGTGTATATCAAGTTTCCTATCATTTAATACTTTCGTGTAACTACAGAGATTTGATACTATGAAATGAAATATAAAACTTGGTAAAAAACGCGCTTCGTTAGGAAATGAGGGTAATGATGCAAATATTTTTTGTAGCCATTATATAGAATTTCGATGGTATAATTAATCAGTATCAACTTACCAGCCCCTGACGGGACGAAAGTGACGAAAATAATTTGCAAACAGATGAGGATTGCAAGTATTTTCGAGTCCTTCATGGTTGTAAAAAATCAGGTAATGTTGTCGCTGTAGAATATGGGAAAATCAGGCGTTTCAATATCAGTTGTGCGGGCACTGGAGTGCGTAGACCAGAAATATCTGCGACAAAAATCAGAATACATTTGTTTTCACATGATTCGATCAATTTTGTGTAGGACTAAGCTGATTGAACCTAACACGGGATAATTGTCCAACTTACGACCTTAACAAGCCCGCTTGATTCTCTATAAGTGCTTGAAATTGATGCTTGTATTCTTTCCAGATTAACAAGCTTTGCCCCCCCCCAACCCCCTCCCTCTCTATTTCCTTAGATCGAGTTAGACTGCCACAACATATTATCTTTCTTCTTTTCTTTTCTTTTTTTTCGATCTTTTAAAGCCTTAAATCGCTGGTTATTATAGTGTATACATTCAATTACTCTGTAAGTCGTAAGTACATGTTTTACGTTATTTTTTATTTTCCAGCTAAATTCCACAAAAACAAGAAATATACTTCCAACGTGTTTTCACGTGTCTCTAGCAAAGATCTCGAAAACAAGTTGCGGCGCAATTTAAAACGACAAATAGCACCGTGTGTCTCGTTGTGGCAACGCACGCTTCGTCAGCTTTTTAAAAGCGCTCTCTGTCTGCTTTTTTCTCCCTTCACCGCCTATTCGTTTTTTCTTAACGAGTGAAACCGTTTTTACGAGGACGGGAGCACAGAAATGACGTACTGGCAATTCTGTTTCGTGATGACACAACCAGCCCGGTTTCAGTGAATTAAACCTGGCCCCAAGCTTCCAATTATCTCTCCCTTCCTTTCCTTTATTTTTCCCTTCTATATCGAGTTTCAGGTTTTCTAAATTTCCATTAAAATCAACTATGGCTTTTCTCTATTTTATATGTTAGCCGATGATTCATGGCAAAAGCGTCGGCTGTAAAAATATTTGGAGTTGCAACAGCAGCAAGTGTGTTTTCTCAAACAGAAAATATTGGAAGCGTACTCGTTGGCAAAACAGTTCACGGATAGTTCGTCCTCTGCTTGTTATTTGTTTCAATACCGTTAGCAAATAAATTCATGAAACATAGTGGTATCGCATAAATTGAAAATAAAAGCTTTGCGTATACTTGGGAGTTGAACTTTGGCTATTATACGCATGTTATATATATATATAGAAGATTGCTTAGAATTTGGAGCTTAATAACATATCTCAAAGTCATTGACATTAAAGAAGGTGAACCTTACTTACCAAATTTCCTTCCGTCAAATGATACATAAAAATTGAAAAAAATAATATACATAGTTTTGACTTTCTTCCGCATTATAATTTGAATCACTCGATTTATTCGACTAAAGATAATCAAGCAATAACCTCACTTTACACGTATTCTCATCACGTGAAATAGATCACATCAGGGATTTTCAAAAGTCGATGGAATATTAATAGCGATTAATTATTTATGGATGTATTCTGCACGGTTAAAGCAATCGCCTAGTGAATTATCGAGTTCCAGGAATATGAGCGGTAAACAGGATTGCAGCTATAAATGACTCTCTAACGTGTATATTAGAGATGAATTTGATCATTTATCCTCATAATATGAAATACGCTTTGAAGTGGAAATCATAATTAACAATTTCTGACAGCGAAAAGTAAATAAATCGATACGTTTAAATCAATATTAGAATTTCTTAATATTTTTATCAAATATTTTTATCAAATATTTTAACATCGTAGAAGTGTCGTTGGAGAGAAATATTAGGTTGTTCCAAAAGTTTCTTTCGGTTTATAAAGAAATGATAGATGTACGATATTTTTTGCATTATATTATTTTATTCAATTATGTGCGATCCACCTTTCTCCAATTTAATATAAAATAACATAAAACAAAAAGTGCTGTGTATCTATCATTTCTCTATAAAACGAAAGAAAATTTTGCGAAAATATAATAGAAATTTAGCTTTAACACAATATAAAAATGGATTGTTATGCCCCTAGGAGATAAGAACAATATGATTAATATTAATAATGAATACGTTAACGTAACGAAAAGCAGCTTTTGCAGAAGGCTATAACCTGAAAATGTTTACTAAAGAATGATAACATGAATTTTCTTAAGTACCCCATTTGATACTTAATCTGCTTTGTAAATACTGTACGTCCTAACTTTGAAAGAAAGCAATTTTAGCCAGAATGTTTCAAATTACCTAGCCGTATTGTTTCCTTGTAATGTAATTTATATTTACATTATCTCGCGTAATTCTTTCCACTTTATTGACTTCTAAACGTTAATGTAATATAATTTTTATAATATAATTTTAATCGAAGTTATTTAAAATTTGTAGTATCTCATCCCTACTAGAATAATATTAACAAATGTGCAGAGCTCAAGTCGAATAACACCGGCTCAGATAAATGATCATCAAACTTACTTTTGTTATCGTCGATGTCAGTGATTTTGAACCAGCCAACGTCCATGGCAATCAATATTATTTAGCCGGTCTTAACGCAATGTAAAAAGCAAAAAAAAAGAGGAAGGAAGGAACAGGGAAGCAAAGAGATAAAACGAATTTTTCATTTTCTCGAAACTAGATCGAGTTTCAAGCTGCTCGTAAAAGAGTCTGTAGTCAATCCGAATAAATTCGATGAACCGCGCTTCAAAATTCCCAGAGAACTGTGATAACCATCGAAATTTGTACAATTTGTCGATTCATCGCTTGACTAAAAAATGGAACAAAATGAGGCTGATCAGCCGGCCTTTGAACTTCTAATGATCCCTATCGTTATACCCTAGGTTGAATGCTACGATATAAGCCGAAACAGCTATAAGTAGGGTTCACGTGATTGCCGCCATCTATTATTCACGCGTTACACATTCGCCAGACGCGTCTAACGGTTGACATTGTTTTCTATCCTCAGTTCCAACGCAATTACGTTGCTACGTGCAATCAAGTCTCGAGTGAAGCTAATGATAAGTTGTTGTTCGATCCTACACAATTACTAAAATTATTCAAATTAAACTAATTTAGTCTAAAAAAACAAGTAATTTCGTTATATATTTCCTTTCATAATAAGCCATGGTTGGAATATAGTAGCTGACGAAAATATTCGTATATTTGTAGAAACATTTTAGGGCTGTATTATGCATAACGGCACTATAGAATTAATACTGTAACAGAATTCTACTATCATGGTTATGCTGGTAATATTCGAAACAAATCTGAAAATCTATGTAGATGTTGTAAGATATTCAGTACGAGTACTGTGCATTACTGGTATGTACATAATCACGACGAGATAAGGAAGGTACTGTTCTCTATTGCTCATCGCTACCCGTTGCTAGTAGCAACGTACTATGCATATATATCTCGTAAAGATTTTAAATGTAGCCAACGAGACCATTTTTAATATTTGACTATCGTGACCCATTACAGTTTCATCACTTTCGATTAATTGAACACGACCCGCACCTTAAGACTAAAATACACAATATAAGTATGGCACAGAAAATCTTTTAAAATTTACGGACGACTATTTATGGTATTTAAAGGCAGCAAAGATAATAATTAGCTGCGGATTTTCCTCGAATCGTAGCATACAATATGGAATCTGATTATTAAAAATTACAGTGGAAATACAGTGGATTTCCATAAGATATTCGTGCTTGTGGCATTTTGGAAATAAATTCTTAACCCAAATGGACGACCTCGATACTCGAGAAATTTTGTGAAGCTGACGTCAATGGCGATATGTACTGTTGTTGTGCTATCATTTCATAGTAAGCTGTATTGATTGCACTTCTATTCACGGAATTGATTTATTCCACACAAAAGTTGACAACAATAATCGAAAAAAGAAAAATATATTACCGCCTTTCACATCAGCATACACAAGCACATAGGATTTCACACGAATATACACACTTGTAAATTCGACGAAACGATCAAATTTAATTATTTTTCGATTTTTCGGGCATCAAGTACTACATCAAACGTTACACATCAAACGTTAAAATACGGCGAGCATACAAAATGTACAAACAACTCTAAATTAATTAACTTTGAACGTTATTGATTAATTAAAAAAAACCACTGTTGCGTTGAGTTTTACATTTTAAAAAGTTGTTATCCATTTTTGCTTTGTTTAAAACTAAAAACAGGACTACGTTCATTGTAAGTCGTAAATATCCCTTTTATTTATTTAAACAAACAGATATTTAAACAAACAATTTATAAATATATAATTTATTTACGTATATTTGTAATATCTGTTTTATAAATTTGTACAACCATTTATCCATTTATCTATTTTATTTGCATATAATTTTTATAGACTTTTTTTTCTTTTTTTCTTTTTTTTTTTTTAAGAACGAAAAATTGTGATTCTATTTTAAGACATGTCAGGCTGAAGCGATACGCGATATATATTTCTATTCGGATTTCACCGTCGTCGTAATCGATGCTATTGGAAACGTTTCACGATAGACGTCTTACAAGCGCTTGCAATGTCCGTCATGTGTAAGGCTCTACCACTGAATCGCGGCTGCCATTTAGTGATTAAGGTCGATCACTTAGAGACGTTAATCCGCCATAATGGTGAGCAATACATCGAAGCCATTATTGAAAGCATAGTTACGCTTTAATTTCATCGATCTTATTCACAAATAGAAGTGTACAAATTATAGGATTTCCAAATATTTAGTTTAGTTAAAAGGAGATATGAAAATGACAGGTATATTCAAAGGATAAAACAGAACCGTACGATTGTAAAGTTTCAAATCATTATAACTATTTAAATTTGAAAAATCCTACTATATTTATACAATATATTTTTATTAAGAATGGAAGAAATTTCGAAAAATACGACAACACTTTTTACTGTCGTCTTGAAGCACACCATATGTTAAGCTTCTTCGTCGTTACAAATTTTATCGCGGATGTAACGAACGTTTCGAACATGTAGCACGCACGCGTCAACGCCTACATTTGGATTTTAAATATATGTTTTATGCATTAAGTGTATTAACTTTCTTGCGCAATTTCTTTCAATTTGTTACGATATGGAGGGTTTAATTACGTTTAAGATATCTATCTGAATCCTTTAAATTCGAAGTTCTTTAAAAAATTACGTTACGTAAAATAATCGTTTTTCCACTTTATTGTATCATAAAATAGTTACTTAAATTCATATTACTTAAAGAATCTTCCTACAGAAAGAATAAAAAAGAATAAAATCCTATATGTTAAATTTTACGTGATTGATGGAATACATAGCGATGACGAGAACTAACTACAGACAACAAGAAACTATTAGCGAAGGCAACTGGTGACTATGAATGTCGTCTCTATAATATGTGGCGACTAAGGAGAACAACTACCAACTACGGATAACAAGTAACAACCAACTGTCTCGTTTCTAAGAGGCAACTAACTTGCAATTATCCTCCTTTGATGGTTTCTGTAGCGTGATATAGGTCTTGAACGTAGTTAAAGAATATGGTCGCTGCTGAATGGCGATTTGACAGCAAAGCGATCCCGCCAGTTCAAAGCTTGACATTACAAGCTACCGAAAACCATTAATCTTGTTATCGAATATCTAGCTTTCAGAAGAACCCTTGTGATATGATATGACGTCATGACATTTTTATGACGAAGACGAACAAACACCGACCTCTAACGAAACAAATTTTTATTAAGTGCCGTATGTGGGTTGCAGGCCGGCCAACCAAGGAAATTTATCGAATGTATAAAGTAAAATATATACGAATATATTCGATATATCATAAAATGCCCGCGTTACATCATCTAACAGCATAAAGAAAGCTAAATTTAAGGAATTAAAAAATTGAAATACCAATTATAAGAGAGTTAATTAAATTCAAACCTATCCTATGGTCCTAACCTAACCTATGGTCTCATAAAGACCTATATTTCCTGGAAATTGATATCGTTCGAATTCTAAATTCTCCTTAGAAAGTATCATAGAGAAAATATGAAACTTGAAAAGTACATCACGCTGATGCCTCGATAAACCGTCGTGTCGATAAATCCATGTGTCCGAGCGATGAATTTTCCCCAAACAACAAAAAACTGAAGGAAAATCTTCTTTGAAGGACGTGACAAAGTAGGGGAAGCGGTAACAATGATCACGCGATAAACTGATGGTGTACGTATAGAACGAGTGTTGCGAGAGAATTATCGAGAAACAAAAAAAGAAAAAATAATCGTCGGCCGGCGCGACTATACGCTATCGACGGCCAAACAGCGACTGAGACTAACTGAAACGAACTCTGTCGCAGTATGAGCACGGGCTGCGTTCGCGGATCGATCGAACACGTTCTGCGCCTCTCCGCGGCACCGGCGTCAAAGCCACGCCCGATGGCTGCAACGCACTGGTGCACTTGCAACATTAACCACTGGTCCTTCCTTTTTCGTGTGATATTATACCAGCATCTGCGATGCCATTTCAAAGACCGCAATCAAAGCATTAAATGCCAGATTAGAGCGACGCGATAATATTACCCGAATATTCGTCCGTAAATGTTACCGTATAGATGTTTAATTAAGCATTATTATGCTTCGAATAATTTACTATCACATGTTCCACAAGAAAACATATGTTTCACTTTTCCCCGTAGTATGATTGTAATTTATAACAAATATTTATAATTTATAATTTGAAATATTTATAATTCACTGAAAGTATCTTCCTGTCACGATCATAGACGTAAAATTTCAAATTAAAAGTACCAAATTAAAAACATATGTTATCCCGAAACCAAACGTACGACATGGCGAATCACGATGATACGATAAAAATTGATCTATGTCTTGATTTATTCAAACAGAACGAACTTACTCGAACTTTTCCAGAATAAACGATTTATTCGATAATATCCGTCACCAGCTTCTCTTCCTTCAACGGTAACAACTGACACCGAAAGCTCGAGAGACCCGAACGGTGAGACGTACCCAGAAGCAATGCAGTTACCTGGGCAAAGAGTCCCAAAGACCAAGGACGTAGAAAATTTCGAGAAACGGAAATGGAAACTGGAGTGGCGCGTCAATCAGCATTGACGGAAACTAATAAAAATGGAAAAAACCAAACTAATTCGTTTCACAAATTATTAAAACGATATTATTCAAAATTTCACTGGATCTTCTCACTGCACACGTCAATATTTGTCGAAATATCAATATTAAAAAGTTAATAAAAAAAATATCTTCTTTCTTCATACCTGTCTTTCTCCCGGGCGGCGAAGGAATACTAGAATGTTCGAGAACAACGGATACTTTTTGATCTTATCTCAATATCAATTTCAATCTTTTTAAACGAAATACAATCTGAACGATGAAACGTTTGATCAAATAATGTTCTTCGTTCGATACTATAGGAAATTGAGAAGAAACATCGAAAATTCGTTAATAAAACGAATTTCTTTGTTTCTGTGAGATAATAAACTTGATATACGTATTGGTTTTTAAAATCAATATATCTAACCAATGGGCACACTTTTAACAAGGGTGATGGAACATACCAAAAATCTTTCAAGATGGTCTTGGCAACGGAAGAGTCGAAAATATGACAATTATAAATGAAAAATTCTAATATTTTACAGCTGACAACGATAAAGAACTCCAGATATTCTCCTAATTAATTTACAACAAATTCGCGTATATGATCGATAGCTGACGTCACTGTGTCCCACAGCCCTTGTAAAACGATAAGAATTTCCTGGAAAAACTTGTAGCCACGAAATGAAAAAGATGATAAAACTTCTAACAAGAGTACTGAGACGAGCAACTTTGTACTTACCCCTTCGGAGTAGGGAACGTGATTAAACGTCCGCGAGTTCGAAACTTTTGTAAGTCACTGCACGGCCGCTGCTTATGGTGGAAATGTAATAGATATAAGTACAGAGCGCGTGAGCGAACTAAAAACGCGATATAGGGGTAAAGAGAGAGACCGTTCCGTCCTTCTCTAATGCCCGCGTACTTGTACCGGAAATGTGTAACAACGGTAAACAAGCGCCGTCAGTGTCCACTAGTGTGCATGCCTGATTAAACAAGGACAGAAAATGCTTATATACAGCCTTCTCTTTCTATTTCCATGTCGCATCCATCTTACTATACAGTAGACAGGATTCGACTATTCCATCATTATATTCGCACCCTGCTTACGTGTGAACTAACATTGCCATGACAACAAATCGTTCGTCTCCTGTTTGATGCTCAGTTTTCAACGGAGTTGAAGGGAAACTTTATAAGAGAAAGGAAGTGACGGATTGTCTCAAAGTAATAAACGAAAATTCTCGTAACTATCGAGAAACGATAGTCAATACAAGGATATCATTATCACATTTAAAACTATTACAATAAACGGTGATTTATCGCTGCAAGGTACCACAAATAAGATATCTCATAATTTGCGAAAAGAGGTAAGGAATATTCTAGATTTTAGACTTTGGAACTTCCATGACAGTCATGAGTGTGTTTTGTCATTGATTTGCCATATTGCGTTTTTCACAATTGTTGTTCATTTTTTGCGATATTTTACACTCGCACATAGTATCTATGATTTTTTCTTTCGATAATTCTTATAATTATTGTCAATAATTAATTATTTATAACCATTTACGCTGTATTATATATCATTAAGATTTATCTTTGCACGTATCAAGATAGTAGATAACAAAATTATGTTTATAAATTTATATTATGTGTATATATTTAGATATCTTCTTAGTTGCAATTTTTTCGAATAGTATCGGTGACCAATCGAAATAGAAATTAGTGCGGAAAGAGGGGAAGGAACCAAAATTTGAAAATCGACATCGGTAACTCAGTAGTTATAGAATAACTCAATCGATAACGTAGATTAACTAGTTATAAATGAAAATATATATAAATTCAAACTTTAAAAATTAGAAATTAAAAAGCAGAAGGCAAAAAATTATCGCCGAGGATTTATATAATAATAAATAGACAGTACATTCTTTTTGTCTGTCTTACCGAGAAATAAAACAGTTAATTGATGATTATCGTATAGTGTGTACTCATAGCATAAAATTTGTTCAATGAATTAAAAATTATATTTTTTAGATATGTAGACATTAGCGATGTATTAATCCGGGAAGCTCGTCTACCTCGGAAATATCGAGTCTGCGACAACGTCGATTTGGAAATTATTCTTACAGAATATGAAAATTATTATTACAAGATGAAATTCCAAAAATATCCTATATTGTGCAAGAAAATAACTGAAAAGGAAATAAAGACGAGGGAAATGACAAATGCGAACAAAGTGTAAGAATTTAAATTATTTAACACTATTCAACGTTCTCAACGTATTCAACGTATCGATTACAATATCATTCAATCTTCGAAGAAGTAGTAAAACGTGTCAAATCTGTTAGCAAAGAAACGAGAAGTGAGTCTGTGAAAAGGAGGAATGTACAACAGAAGATGACGGGTGACGCTACGGATGATATTAATCTCGCAATAACATTGACACCAATTTTCGCCAATGAAAGCGATGAATCTTCATCAGAAGAGGAGAGCTATTTAACATCTTAATGGAACAATCCACGCAATCAAAGATATCAAAATAGGCTCAGAAGCTTTATATAGACAATCTGGAATTATGGAAGATTATTGAAGACATTTCATGCGTAAGTTATTTTCGATTAATATACGTATTGTAAATACTGATTTCAGTAAAGCTTTAAATAACGAATTACATAACATTTACGGAAATTAATACGGAGATTATGCGCCATTTCATCTTTGTATTGTCGCAGGAAATCATACTGACAAAATTAAATGTATATTGGGACAACATCGTAGGCCTAGAGGAATGTAAATCTGCTATTAAGGAGGCCATTGTGTATCTCCTCAAGTACCTTATCTTTTTTAAAGGCCCATTTTCTCCCTGGAAAGGTATTCTGCTATACAAGCAATTACGAAATAGGGAAGACGATGTTGGCGAAGGCAGTCGCAACAGAATGCCACTGTACCTTTTTTAACATAACGGCCAGCTCATTGGTGAGCAAATGGAGAGGTGATTCCGAGAAGTATATCCGTGTAAGTTGATTTCCTTTGTCTATGAAGAAGAGATTCTGGAATATATCATATATAATAATAATCATATATAAATAGAATAGTTGTTTGGAAAACGAAATGATATTACGTTCGTGATGAAACAATGAATTTAAGGAATTTTGAATATAATATTTAATAAATAATAAATACATTTGTTAAATTGAACAGGTTTTATTTGAACTTGCCTAAAATTATTCGCCTACAATTATTTTGATCGACGAGATTGACTGGATAGGCACAAATAAAGGAGTAAACTGTACATTGTCTGAACCTTCAAAGAGATTCAGATCAGAACTTCTTTCTAGATTGGATGGATTAGTATCTAACGAAAATTCTAATGTAGTTCTTTTGGCTGCAACTAATTGCCCTTGCTATGTATATCACGCTATTTCAATGTTTTCTAAGTAGAAAATATCTTAATATCATAATTATTCATTATCTTAATCTTAATTATTGTGTTGTTCGGAATATTCCTTCGTTATTATTAATATAACAGAACAATAATATTTATTGTAAATATATTATTAGGGACATTGATGCAGCTTTACGCAGATGCCTCGAAAAGAAAATATACGTATCATTACCAAATGAAGTTACTCGACTCGATATGTTCAAATAATACCTTAGCAACCAGTTATTAGAGAATATGGATATTGTAAACCACATAATAAAATCTACTGAAAAATATTCTTGCGCGGATATAAAATTGCTTTGTAAGCAAGCATGGCTGCTAGAAATAAGTCCAATGTGGGAAAAACTTGAAAAAAAAGAAACATCTGTTACGACTTTGAAATATGAATTAAAGAATTATGAAATAATAGCAAAATTGTTAAAAAACAATGTCACCTACAGTTACGGATGTGGATAGATATGAAGCGTGGAATAAATATGTATGCCATAAGAACATATTTTAAAAAATATAAATGGTTATCATAATATATATCATTAATATAATTATCGTTCGAAAAATTGTTCGTGTGCGTGCATGTATGTGTGCGCACGCGTTATAAACAAGTTTGAAATGTTCGTGCTACATATATGTATACGTGGTATACATCTTCCCTTATAATATATAATATGTGTAATCTGAGTGGTAATATCTCCACGTATTACATATGTGTTAGTGTATTTTATCGATAATCTGTCTTTTATTTCCTCTTATCTTATTAACGCATGTATGGGCGCGTATATGCGCCGGGCGAAAGCTATGGGTGTAGACTCAGAACACATATATGCGTTTTTTGCAAGTATTCCGCATGGCCTAAGGACAGATATACGCGTTTGTCGATTTTTCCGATCAAGTAGAAGTAATACTATTACATTTATGTGAGATAAATATGAATGTATTCCTTAGTAACGGCAGTAAGCAAATGCCAATAATGTCTCGTTATAATTGTCTACCTGTTTCGAGGACAGTCGCATCTAATTATCGAGAAGAAAATGTGTTGTTTGTGTGAAAAATAAGAGAATGCAGAAAATGCGATGTCGGATTATGTATCGATAATTGTCTTGAAATTTTTCTCATACAACTGAATTATTAGCCAAATTCTGTTGTAAATTCTAAATGTTTATTGTAAATTTCAATGTTTAAAATAAATAATCAATACTAAAAAATAACGCTCTTGAATTATTTAATCTCGTGCAAAAGAATTACTATAACTTATTACGCTTTGCGCTTTCAATAGTCAATCAACAGAGTTCAGTCTAACGAAGAAGTTCCCTCTTACGCTAACGAACTGTCCTGTTTTTGCGTCCAGGCTTTCACGACATAAATTAAAATATCGCACATAAGCACAGCGTAACAGCGGCTTAAATTTAAGTTACAATAATAATCTTAAAAAAAAAAAAAAAAAAAAAAATGTAATAATGCATGGCTATGTCGTACCGTCGCGTATCGGTACTTTTGCCTGTACCACCCTACAATCAGAATTCAGCGTTTATTCTGGAAAAAAATCATGTAAAAAAAAAATATGTAAAAAACCTGGAATTAATAAACAAAGATTTTAAAAAATCAACAATTAAACAAGGGATTGAGATGACCAACCCCGCTCACGCTGCGAACTTCGAACGCGGAAGAGTCGAGCCGTGGCCATGATGGGTGATTCCAGGAATCGGTCGCGTATGGCAGGATCTGCCATGCTTTACCGATCCCAGCCGCGCCGATTTCCGTCAACAGACACAGTAACGGAGATATTTGGAACAGAAGCAGCCGCATATTCGTCTATCTGAAATTAAAGAGATGATTTCATGTAGAAGATACAAATTTGTTCCCTGATATTGAAATGCCGAACACGAGGAAAATGAGACATGCAAATGACAAAGTCGATGATCAATAGGAAGATAACATAAACAATTGTAGATTGCAAGGAAAATTTTGAAAAATGATACGTGTTCTAATAATAGAATATAAATAATAAAAAGGAGAATGTAATTGCCATTCTTCTATGTATTTTAATTTATGAGACGTAACTTCTGAATGACCTGTAATGCCCGTTTCCGCGGCATTATGCGCCGAGTTCCGGACTACGCGTAGATCCGGTAGTGCGATTGTTCACTCGACTACATTTACCATAGCGAAGTCGAACCTCCCGCGAAATCGAACTAGAATTCGACCCGACACGCGTACGCGCCCAACCACTGAAAGTTCAACGCACCAGTACCGTCAGACGATTCGAAACTTGTGAATCATCTGCTAACGATACGTATCCACCGTCAAAATATTTCATTGCAATAATTTTTCATAACGTTGCAACGATCGCTATATTTTCAATATACATGTATGATCGTAATAAAGAGTGTCTACTCTTCTTAGACTGTTATTTGTACAACATTATACGGAAATGTATGTTTTACGTGATATGGCTTCTCTCGACGCGTGGATCCATTGGGAAAACTGCTATATTTATGGTAACTTAATCGTTACAATAACATAAGAACACGTAGAACCGACTCAAAGTTGTAAAAACATGCTTGATACAACTCAAGTGTATTATATACGTTTGAAGCATCACCGCCCATTACTACACCATCAACATCAATCATGTTCTACACCACGGTCATTCTTCTGCAAAAAACGATAATTAAAAGAGAAAGAGAAAGAAGAATTACTGCACAAACTTCGACAACCATGGGACTTCCGTATACATATACAACAATAAGATCACCGTGAAATTGTCTTATCTTGTTCTTTTAATCGCGAAAAATCTGTCCGTAAGTTCGTGGACCGTGTCGAACAGAACGCTATATACGAGATAGAACGGGTTTTTGTCCGACTGTTGCACGGTTAAGAGCACGACGAGCAACATTGTTCGTGGCGATAAAATGAAGGTAAAAAAATGCAACGAGGAAACAAAGGATAGAACGTCTAGACATAGCGGAACAAATCTTCGGCAGGAAGATCTTCTCCGTTAACATCGACTCCGCACAGTTACGCTCGCTCTTTTACAGTTAGCCTCGCGGACCTGTCTTAATTTGTAACTACGTTTCGGGACATCCTCAACACGTTCCCCAACGCGTAGGTTTCATACGACAAATTCAATGTCATAGTGGTTTAAGTCGTAATTCCGAATGTTTGAATTCATTTTTACTCTCAAACATATCTTCCCTTTGGTTTCAGAACCGATTAAGTCGTAACTTTATTCTCTACCATTTCTGTTTCCACGGTTTGAACAGATGTAATCTATTTTTACGGTAATAAACACAGAAGATTATTTGATGAAAACTGGCAATGGCCTAACTTACACCACTATGATTCTCAACCCTGTTTTCCAAATTGTGTTATATAATATTTTATGAAATGTTGGTGCCATACAGGATGAAACGATCTTAGGCGAATCAAACATCTTATTTTCCCTTACGCCATTCAAATTATAAAATATGCAAACTTTTTAACATTTAACTCCGCTGTCTCATTATGTCGATTCCGTCAACTGTACGTATGCTGATGAACAGTAGTTAATTGTCGGTTTCACGATGGGATTTCGAAGAGGAAATTGGATAGCGGATAGGTGAGGGGCTCTGAAGTAGGATAAGAACGTAATTGTAACTCGACTTTTGATGATTTATTGCCTAGCTAGCGGGATCGAGAGCGTGACTGGTGATGTAAGATACTGAGGAAAGTTAATTAAACTTAGCTTCATTACGTAGAGTAAATAAGATGTTTGATTGCAGTAGAAATTGTCACATATTTGATAAATGTTAGATTTCTATATATAAGAAAAATGTATAAAAGATATATAAGAGTATAAGACTATTTCTAAGAAAGGTAAATTATGGGTTTTTCATCAAATGTTTGAATCAACTTTGTTAAAGCATTCCCTAATTTAACCATTTAGATGTTAACTATCGAGAAACCGGTCCAGTGTGTCGTATATCTCATCATTTACATAGGAACAAAATCTCCACGTTCAGGCTGTACAGTTAATTGAAATTAAAGGCAAACACTGTAACTCTGGCACAACTGTCCTTATTTTCGCAACTAATTACCATTTGTCCCATTTCATTAAAACTTTTTAACAGCCGGTAAATAAATCGATGGAATTTCCTCGGTTCAATTTATGAGTGATGAAAATCAAAATTACTTAAAAGTACCATTCCTCGATATCTCCAAAAATATGTCATTTCTAACCGTATAATAATCTATAAGCAGAGAAATGTCAATGAAAATTTAAGACGAAAAAGAGGTAAATTTACCTGAATTCCAGAGTGCGGCCGGCTTTCAAATGTCGTTGACTGTTTAGAGTTACCACGCTTACTACGGTCCGTGAACTACGGCTTCCCGGTTTACCCCGGCTTCGTATCTGCATACCGTGTGCTGTTGTCGCAGCTAAAACACGCTCACCTCTCTACTCGCGGACTTAACTACTGTTCTCAATTGGTCGCTGTTTTTAACTGTAGTTCTTGTTCCGAAAAATAGGTAAATGGCTTCCTCTATGATCTACGAGCCAACACAATCAAAGATGATCGTTTAAAGTAGCTTATAGGAACAGGCAGACTACGGGCACATTTACGCTCCGATCGTGTGTAGAACGCTAAAAGGTAGAATTCTGAAAACTGTAGAACAAACGAGCGATAGTATTGCTAAAAAGACAAGTTAAGAGTACATAAATATGTAGTAAGAGGAAAGAAAAGATCTTCAACTGACAAACAAGTAATTGTGTCTATCATCATTTCGTCAATGCGATTAAGGATAGTTATATACATTTATACATTACATTCTAAGAGTTACAGTTGCATGAAACAAAGGAGAAAGTGATGGGAGCAACTTACCTGCTCATTTATCCTCTGCACGTTCGGAGATGCGCATTAACATTATCATAATCGCTCAGTTGAATTATGCTTGTATTAGTATGTTTTATCTTCTTCGTTAATACATAAGAAGTACTTCAATATCGAAATAATCTGTGAAATCTAAGTTATATATAAATATATATACTTTCAATGTGATTATCAATAGTTTAGTTTATTTAATTCAACATATGTATATTTTCATGAAAACAAAAGTACGTCAAATTTTAACGAGCAATAGCTTTCGTTTTACATCTCTATACGGTAATTTTCAGGATGCAAAAAGAAAAATAGAGAGTCTGATCTGAAAATAGAATGATCTTGAATAAATTGTAAAGGACATAATAGCGCTGTCATGCGCTATGGTGCATAAACTAGGGTAGAATTAAAAGCGTAGTAGAATGTAGATCGTTAACAAATAAAAATTAATCTAGGTGTTATTAAAGAAATTTGTTTCACCTTTTAAACTTTTTGATGATTGGTTTACTTTGAATATTTTGCATATTTTTGCATATCATGAGCATTTTGTACATTTCCATACAATCAAATTTTCTATGAATATAAAATGATCCGCACTCTACTTCATAGTATACTCTATACGTTTAAAATGCTCCATTAGAAGCTTAAATCTATCAAAATACAGCTCCTAAGGAAATGTGAACTTTCACATGAACACATAATATCGATTTTCTGATTGAAACGTATAGACAGGTATATATACTAGCATAAGCCACCTTCGGCATTGGACTGCGTGGTGCAGCACTACTCCCTCTGGGATATCCTAGCCACTTTCGGCATTTGGCCGTATGGTGCAGCACTAGCTCTGTAACATAGAAAACCATAGGCGTCAGTTCTTCTTATTTCCTCTCTCATATATGTTTACTTTAATGTCACTTATTCAGGCGCTTGATATATTGTCGGAATGAAATTTTAGTAATGTGCAAGTAATTGTGAGTAGATTAATAAAGTATAATAAGATATTAGATTCATATACATAGTTTCAAGTGACATCAATCTTTATGTCTAGTATATACATGTGTATTGGTCTATAAGTCAGTGTTAAAATAACAAACAAATGGCAGAAGAAGGAAAGAAGATTTCCTTCGGTTTTGCAAAATCTATTAAGAAATCTATTAAGAAAAAATGCTATTCCACAAGAAAAAAAGAAAGTTGATTACATTGAATGCCTTGATGAGAAAGGTATTAAAGTAATAGGGTGAGTTCAAAAAGTAAAATTTATAATCAAGAAACATATAACCTCAACCTAATCTATAAAAATCACCAATAGCGGAATATATATATTTGAAAACAATTTTTTTATTTCAGTGAGGAAGAAAAAAAGGATGAACCTCTAATTATTCCATTACTAGGTTCAAAACCCTGGCATGATAGAATTCTTAATAAAATAGATGCAGACATTTTCCTTCCGAAGGCAGATAAGGAAAAGGTAGGAGACGCTAGTGTTAACGAGGCAAAATCAAAGCTATCTAATGGAAAAGCATCGCCAATAATATCAATAAAGAAAGAGCCAGTTGAAGATAGTGAAAATAAAGTTGTTACTTTAGAAGAGCAAGCGGCGGAAGAAATCATTGAGGAACTTAAGTCAAAGAATGAACATGAAACTAAAACAAATGATTTAACTTTACCTTTAGTAGAAGATGAATCATTAAGAGGCAAAGAACAGGTACGTTATCAACATATTGATGTGCAATGCACAGATGTATTACATTTGCATATTATAAATATTGTTTTTTATTTTTCAGTCTACGTTAGAAGGTTATGAAAAAATTCCTATTGATGCTTTTGGTGTAGCAATGTTACGGGGAATGGGATGGCAACCAGGAAAGGGAATTGGTTGAAATGAAAAGTATGAATTTTACTCTAGATTAAATTAATTATATGTGTTTAATACATCACTTATTGGAAAGTAAACAGAGAACATCATTTTTTATTTCACAATCGTTTATTCTAACTATTACAGATTAGTAGCAGCTGTCATACCAGAATTACGACCAAAAGGTATGAAACTACAGATACCAAAAATACAGATTCCTAAAAAGAAGAGGAAGAAGTTAAAATCGAGAAAGGAACATTTGTGAAAATTATAGCTGGAAAACAAAGTAATAATTATGGTCAAATAGAAGGATTCGATGATGATGCAGGAAGGCTCATAATAAAACTAGCTCTTGGTGGAAATATAATATCTGTAAATGAATTTATTGTACAGCCAGTGACTAAATCAGAATATTCTAAGAACTCAAAAGTTCTAAGTTAGTATGAAGTGTTAGTTTTTCATTAAGGGACTTTTAAGAAAATAAATTTGAATTGACATATACATATAAAGACATAATCAGGCATGTAGAAAAACTAATTCAAGAGTTCCTGTAAGTGTGTTGTTGCATGCAATTTTTTAAAGGTCCCTTCTAATTTTATATAAAATATGATAACTGTAGATCGGTCCGTCGTGTCCAGTAGTTGGGTGACTAGTGGGTTGTGGTGGTTGTTGACTCTTGTGTTATATCTGCTTCTGGACTTGTGTATTTCATCTTTGACTGTAGGTATCTTGAGGTCACGGTGGATTGTTTCGTTGGTAACATACCAGGGTGCATTTGATAGGGATCTTAGCGTTTTCGATTGGAAGCGTTGGAGTATTTCAATGTTGGAATTACTTGCTGTTCCCCATAGTTGGATTCCGTAGGTCCAGACAGGTTTTATTACGGCCTTGTAGATTATTATTTTGTTCTGTATGTTTAGTTTGGAGCGTCGGCCCGTGAACCAATAGAATTTTCTTAATTTTTCCTTTAGTTGCTTTGTTTTTTCTGAGATATGTTTTTTCCAAGTTAGCCTCCTGTCCAGGGTCATGCCCAGGTATCTTACGGAGTCCTTGCTTGGGATTATTGTGTTGTTAATGGTGACCTGGGGGCAGGTTTGTTTTCGGAGCGTGAAGGTTACATGAGAGGATTTTTTTTCGTTTATTTTGAAACCCCATTTTTGGAACCACTTTTCCATGGAGTCGAGACTTCGCTGGAGAGTGGATGAGGCAATTGCCGGGTCTGCGTGGGTAGCTAATAGTGCTGCGTCGTCGGCAAATGTTGCTATTGTTACCTCGTTTGATATAGATAAGTCGGCAGTGTAGATGGAGAACAGTAGGAGTCCGAGGACACTACCTTGGGGTATGCCGGATTCTATTGGGAATGTTGCGGAAGTGGCGCCTAGACATTTAACTATGAATTGTCTGTTGGTTAGGTAGGATTTTAAGATGGAGTAGTATGGATGGGGTAGGATCTTTTTGAGCTTGTAGAGTAGCCCTTGATGCCATACTTTGTCGAATGCCTGTTGGATGTCTAGGAATACCGCTGAGCAGTATTTTTTCTTTTCAAGGGTTTGGCTGATCATGTGGGTTATGCGGTGGATTTTCTCTACTGTTGAGTGTTGTTTTCGGAAGCCGAATTGGTGGTCTGGGAGCGTTTTCAATTCTTCTAGGAGTGGAAGGAGACGATTCGTGAGCATCCTCTCGAATAGTTTAGACAGGGTAGGTAAAAGACTGATTGGGCGATAGGAGCTGGTTTCATATATTGGTTTACCGGGTTTAGGGATGAGGGTGATCAGTGAGATTTTCCAAGCCTTGGGAAAGTGTTGAAGGCGGAGGATAGCGTTAAAGATTGATGCGATGAGTGCAATCCCTTTTATCGGAAGTTCCTTGATTGCTTTATTTCCTATTAGGTCGTGACCTGCTGCTTTCTTGGGGTTTAGGCGACTGATTGCTTCTATGATCTCTAAAGAAGTGAAGGGTTCAATAGGAGGGGCATTTGGAAGGGAGTGTGCAGATATTCGGTAACGTCCGCTGCAGCTATGGAGGAATGGAGTTGGAATACTTCAGTCAAGTGTTTGTCAAATAGGTTGGCTTTTTCTATAGGGCTACGCGCCCATCCACCCTGCGGACGGCGGATTGGAGGTATTATTTGTGGGAGGCGCGTGAGTTTCCTGGAGGCCTTCCATAGTGAGTAGTTGGAGTCGGCTGTGGGGGACAAGCTGGCGAGATATTTGTGAAAACGGTCATTATTGTAGTTTTTTATAGTTTAGGATAGTTTTCTAGTTGCGTTGTTTAGTTTGCGTTTGTCCTCCGGTGTTCTATGGGTCTGCCATATGCTTCTTAGTCTACGTTTTTCTGCTATTTTTTTTAATATGTACTGGGGGTATTCGTGATTGCTGATGGACGTTTTTGCCGGTGTGGAGAAGCGGATAGCGTTTATTATGCTCGTGTTTTGGTATTCCGTGGCTGCTTCGATTTCTTCATTGGTTTTTAGTGAAGTTGAGGCTGAAGTTGTGTGTGTAAAGACTTCTCTAAAGAGCTGCCAGTTGGTGTGTTGGTTATGTATGGAGCCATTACGTGTATTCTCGATGATAGTTGAACTGACTGTTACTATCACGGGGGAATGATCAGAGGAGAGATCAGCCGAGGAATTGATTTGGACGTGTCTTGACGAGATATTTTTAGTTATGAGGAAATCAAGGAGATCGGGTATTTTGTTTGTGTCGGTGGGCCAGTGTGTGGGTTCGTATGTGGTAAGGTAGTTGAGCTTGTTGGTTATTATGCTGTTGAGGAGGTTTTTGCCTCTTACTGTAACCAGTCTGCTGCCCCATTGGGTGTGTTTGGCGTTGTAGTCTCCTCCAGCTATGAATCTATTGCCCAGGGTGTCCAGGAAGTCGCCAAAGTCTTCTTTGGCGATGGAGTGTCTTGGAGGGCAGTATACAGCTGAAGTGGTGATTGTACCATGACAGTCTTCAAGACCATGCTTGGAGGTAGTCTTTCTGGAATGGTGGAAGTTCGTAGTGCTTAATGTTTGATTTGATTATGATTCCGGTGCCGCCGTGGGCCTTTCCGCTGGGGTGTTGGGTATGGTAGAACTTGTATCCGTTTATGTTCAGGTAGTTTTTGTCGGTGAAGTGGGTTTCAGTTATGAGCATTATGTCGATTTGCTGGTGTTTTAGGAAGAGTTCTAGTTCAAGTTTGCGTTGCGTTAGACCGTTGGCATTCCACAGAGCTGTGCGTCTTGGTTTTATTTTGCGCCGGGGCGTATTAATTTATCCGATGTGGATACACCGTTTTTTTGTTGTTTTTAGATACAAGTGACGAAAAATTATGAAATGATATTTTAAATTTAAACTGATTTCATTCATTGATTTATTGTAGCGACAATGGTAACTTGTTTAAATAAAGATTTTATAAATAAAATATTTAAGGTCTAAAATAATAAATTAACACATGTGAAAACATTAAAGCTGTTATCCTTATTCATGGTCTTGTTGGAACGTGTTTAACGAGCGTAACGTAGGCGTGAAAACGAAAACGTTGAGACTCTTGTGGCGTAAAAAGACTGAATTCCTCATAAAAATGCAAGAAACGAGAGGAAACGTGCACATAGTTTATTCTCGACCTTGGATACATAAAACCAAAAAGAAAAAAAAAGGAAAAAGAAAAAGGAACAAAAATTTTTATTGGTTATTTACCGAAACTCATTGTATCATTTTTATTACTCTATATAAAACGTAGAATCATATACTGACGAATGTTATTTCGAATTTCTAACTTCAGAACGATAATTACATATTTGAAATTTCCAATAAGTGGTAGTAGCATTAAAAATATGGAATATTCAACGAGATGAAATATAGGTAAGGTATTTAAAAGAAAAAAGATTGAACCGTTCGATGTAAAACGATGAAATTAAATGATTGGATTTGAAAACTTGATTCGGTTTAATAATTCGATGAAAAAAGTATTCATCCTATGAAAAAAGAATTCATGTTCCTGTCGATATATCAACGACGTGCGCCGTTACTTCCCACTGCTCTGCAATTCAAATGCAATACTCGAATATACATGGCGAAAGAAATGGAAATTGAGCAATTTAAGGGAACGAATTACTCTCACGTCCACGTAACTTCAAAATGTATCACGTGTCCGTGTTTGCGAAACGAAATTCGTCGTTGTCCAACTAACACGCTTGCAGATGCTACGTTCACTTTGTTGCATATAGGGCTTAAATATATGAACAAATAGTACTGCGCAAGTGTCACTAGCGTAATTTTTAAAGTGAATTAATGCATAATCTCGTCATCTACGGTTGACCATGATTATGGCAGTGATCATTGTTATATACGAATCTTCGTGCAATATATGTAAAAATTCGTGGTTGTCCAATTAACACGCTTGCTGATGCTACGTTCACTTTGTTGCGTATAGGGCTTAAATATATGAACAAATAGTACTGCGCAAGTGTCACTAGCGTAATCTGAACGTGTTAAAGTGAATCAATACATAACTTCGTCATCTATGTTTGACCATGACTACGGTAGTGGTCATTGATATATGTGAAGCTTCGTGAAGTAGATGTGAAAATTCGTCGTTGTCCGGTTAACACGCTTGCAGATGCTCCGTTCACTTTGTTCCATATAGGGCTCAAATATGTGAACAAATTGAATGGAGCAACTGTCATTAGCGTAATTTTAACGCGTTAAAATAAATTAATGTATAATTTCGTCATTTACGTTTGATCTACGTTTTTTCATCTACGTCATCTACGGCACCTACGCGAATCTTATTGATTACGTCTTTGGCAGTGTTCGTTGCTATAAATGAAACTTAATAGTTGTTGAAACCGCTCGAAAGTCGTGTTCCTAAATCATTCCCTCGTCTCGTATCGTGTTCATCAAATGGAAAAGGAGATTGTGTTTTAATGAAATCGCTTGTTACTATCAATCTTGCTCTCACTCGCATAGGAAAAGAAAGTGAGGAAGGAGAAAAAAATTAAGGTAAGGTCATCAATGAGCAAAATGTTTAATGTACATTAAAATTGAGTCCGCTGCAACCCTCGTGACTTTTAAAATTCCATACGTATATTGTTATACGTAACATTGCCATATTAAATATATTCGATCAAATATTCAATCTCGTTCCCTGAAAGCTGTTCCTGGATATCTGGTTGGATACTTTACGCACGGAAATAGAGAGTGTTAACAGTAACAAACCCTCTATGTAGTGTTTTTGCTTTGCTCTTTTGAACAGGTAGATGACATTTTGCTTCGAAAAACGGATATATATACCACGGATATGCACATACAGAGTATGTGTATCGATATACACATTGATATACACCTTTGTACAAAGTGTCAAAAAAGTATTTATCGCGGTATTTTTTTCAAGCCATTCTACACCTTCGATTTGATGAAAATTGGTTAAATAAGTGTAGCGCAAAATTGATCTTGACCACAATTTTCAGTGTCAAATTGTTTTTCTATTGCATCATATAGTGCTCATTAGAAAGGAAAGTTCCGTTGTTTTAGAAAAAATGTTTGAAATTTCATTAATACTTAGACTGATTTTATTCATATTTTAAGGTCAAATATGGAATACAATAACATCAATACTAATATCTACTTTTTTGTGCGAATTACTTTATATTTCAATCTTCCTTGATACGCCGTGACAAGCAAAAGTGTAAACACAGCCCGTTGATTTTATGTAGAAAGCGAATGTCGAAGGTATAATGAGAAAAGAGCATTATTTGACCATTCCACAAAATAATTTACCTAAATAGTAGTTAATTCTATTGGATGTAATAAACGTGAAGTAGTACTAGTGGACGAAATATCTATGTTGAAACCTTGATTCGACGAGTATAATTAATGTGCAAAACCGTAAACATGGTTTGAGATGTCCATTTTTGTAAAATGTTTTGTACATTATTAATGTTAATGAAAATTAACTATTACATTTCGTTAATAATAACTTGTAGTTACTGTTACCTAGTCTTTACCGATCACTTGAAAAATTAGTCTTTTACATTTATGTGTTTACTTTTTTCGCTCGTCGCAGTACATGTTTAAGTCAGATATGAAATATCTGGCGTATTCCAGCGGCTTTGATTAAATCAAAGATGTTCATATCCTTAATATTGAGAATGTTGTTAGTAAAGTAACTATTTCTATCCAAAAACAAGATATCTTTGAGACAACGTGAATTTTCGTTCCAATTTTCTTAACTTACAAGTATAAAATTTTCATCGCATGATACAATCTATCCTACAAAGTTCTTGCACACGACGAAGCTGAGAACATAGATCTTCTTCAAATATTATTTTTCTCACTGCTTCGTGTGGAATTTCTACTCGACGAGATGTTATTAAACGCTTAAAAGCTTATTATTAAACGATAACATACTTTTTCCTACATGAATGAACATGAAAGACGTCGAGTGAGGAATTAGAACAATTGTGGATGGTTGGAAACTATTATGCTGCGGTCTACCATTCGTTTTTGCCTATATATACCACGGAACAAAGGATAATTTTCACCGAATTCATCCAGAGCATATTTTCTAAGTTTTACTGTATATGATTACGCCCATTATATTATATTATGTTATTACGATGTTATGTAATTAATTGTTGTCTATTTATTTTGATACTTATATTAACCATTATTTATAACATAATATACTAAATACAATTAGTATACACAATTAGTATAGGGATTAGTATAAGAAATTTTAAACAGCTTTTTTCAAAAGAACGAATCATTTACGATCCAGGGGTTTTCTGAAACTTTCGTTTCTCGTGATGAGTACTTTATGATGCAATAAAAAATTTTGTCTGAAAATTATACTCAAGATCAATTTCATGAACCATTTTCTCTAACAGATCTCCATCTTCCACAGCTATAACAAATAATTTTTTGACACTCTATACATTTAACATCGATTATAATTCTGATAATTGAAACACCGAACATCAATGTGTTTATTCACTACGCCAACACAGATAACAATTAACATTGATATATAATATATATTTGACGATATATATCTGAAAGAATAGAAATTTCATTTAATCGACTATATGACCATACTCGGTTAAGTACCAACAACGACTATCTATCAACCTTATCTTACTTCCTCAAAGATATAGAAAGACTTTAAAAATTTCAGCCATGTGATTTGGTCCTTTAAAATTTAGAAGTAATATAACGATAAAATACCATCAAAACCTTTAAATTTAACGCACCCAAACATGTCTTCTTTGCTAATGACGTACTATAAATATAAATATTTGAATAAATATTGCGAATTTCATATTGCTAAAAGATTTATACTATTCGTTCGTAAATAATCGTCGGATCTATATTTAAGTTGAAACTGTTGCATTAGATCTCTTTTCTTACTTAAAATTATTTGGATTGGTAACTTGGATGTAACATGTAATTTATTCTTCCTTTATAAATAGTGTACAGAAGATACCAATTCAAAGAAATGGAAGGAAAGTCTAAAAGCAAAGAAAATCTACAGGAAGATAAAACGTTCGAGCCTTGCCAGGCTATATAAGATGCTAAATAATTTCATTTTGACAATGGTCCTACATCCTACTATGCATAAATTTAATATTAATATCAGCAGGTTTCATGCCAAGTATTACATCTAACGTATAAGCACAAGCCCTGGTTTTAATTGCCTTATAGTAACACCGAAAAGATTATTCAGTTGGATGTCTGACTCAACATCAATATTTTACTTAGAAGATAATACGTCGAGAGCATGTTGGTGGATGGAATGGGAGATGAATGAAGGCCTACTTCTGTAAAATACGTAAAATGGTAGTCGGAATGAATTTTGGCGCTTGGGGACAGAAAAAGAGCTGACTGATACTGTCATACACCTGAATTTATAAAATTTTGAAAATCGATGTAACCTTTGAACTTTATCGTATTCTGTTTCATAGCACAAATTATTGTTCCCGAAATGTACGTTTAGTGTTATAATATATTTGACCAACGGTTCTCAAATACTAGTTTTGCAAAAGCAATGGTGGAATTGGAGCAATTCTTTCTTCTTTCATTCTTTGAATGACCTGGATTTTCGAGTAGTCTAGTGACGATTGATCCCTACAATTAATCGATTTCTTTTTATTACACAAGTGCAAGAGATTCCGCGTTGTACGCTGATGTTGCTACATCGAATGCCTGAACCCCACAGAAGATCCGACCGAATTTAATGTCACTACCGTCGAAGATTCACCCAGAAATGGTTCACTTCAGAACCATAGTCCCATATCTGGATGCGTCAGTCACTATGTGTCACATAGTCATATGTGGATGCTGAGCTTATTGATGGTAATTGTAATATTTTAATTTTTTTTATTCTATATTTTCGACTTCTTTTTTCGAGTAGAATCACCAATTTTCCGCTTGTACTATCAATTACCAACCAGCCTGTATGACAAAATTCTATTTTAAACACAAAACTCGCCACGAGTGGCTATTTTGTTTACGAAATTAAACGAATTTAATAAATGAAATGGCAAGGAAGGAACTACAAGTGACCGTCAAACTATTTTTATGCTTGAAAAGTAATTCGCAAAGTAATATAAAATAATACTACTGATTTGTGTCAGAATTTTTCAGAATTTTTTCTTAATCTCTTGTTTTTTCCCTTCAAATTTATTATTTATTATTTATTCGGTGCTTTTTCCCTTCAAATTTATTATTTATTATTTATTCGGTGTCACGAAAACCGATTAAATATTAAATATCTTAAATATAGATTGAAATGAAAGCTTGTCATTTCTCGTTCCGTTGTCACTTCAAAGTTGTTAGTTCAAAGGTTCTCGTACATCATAAAGCAAGGGATCAAATCTTTAACTTATTGATGTGAATACCTATCACGAGCGAAACAGAAATGCTAAGATCCTTTGGAACGATAATAATAAAATTGCATGCATAGGAACCATGGATGGAACACAAGGCAAAGGTGTAGATGGTATTATAAGCTTTGAAACGAGCGTATAGGACGAGAGAAATTGATCAAAAAATTGAGTTGAGCCCTTTGAAGTTAGGAACAACATACTTTGATGTTTTGTTTAAAGGAGAGATATTGAGCTGTGCAAAAATTGTATAGGTTCTCTGAAGGTAAATAGGATTTTGTTGCTGAGTAAATAAACGAGATTTCAAGTTTCTCTTGAATATTGGAAATTTAAAGGTTTTGATGGTATTTTATCGTTATATTACTTCTAAATTTTAAAGGACCAAATCACATGGCTGAAATTTTTAAAGTCTTTCTATATCTTTGAGGAAGTAAGATAAGGTTGATAGATAGTCGTTGTTGGTACTTAACCGAGTATGGTCATATAGTCGATTAAATGAAATTTCTATTCTTTCAGATATATATCGTCAAATATATATTATATATCAATGTTAATTGTTATCTGTGTTGGCGTAGTGAATAAACACATTGATGTTCGGTGTTTCAATTATCAGAATTATAATCGATGTTAAATGTATAGAGTGTCAAAAAATTATTTGTTATAGCTGTGGAAGATGGAGATCTGTTAGAGAAAATGGATCATGAAATTGATCTTGAGTATAATTTTCAGACAAAATTTTTTATTACATCATAAAGTACTCATCACGAGAAACGAAAGTTTCAGAAAACATACTTTTTGCTTCAAATAATTAAGATAAAATTTAGATACGGGGCTTTCAGCTTATGAAAGTCGAAGAGAAGATATATATTCCTCATATTGGTCATATTCTATTTAAATTCGTAACTACTCGTTCCATTTACGTTATCAATAAAACATTTTTCTCGTCAAGCTACCTAACAGAAAGACCTTTTTGTCACTCTAAATTGCCTCAAAAGAAAATCCCTTGTCAAACATACCATGTTTCTCGTACGAAAATCCAAAAAGGATTTTCCAAAAAGATATATTCAGTGAACCATGGTTTGTGACTGGTGAGCTTGAAAAGAGATGAAGCGTCGAAGCGTCAAAGTTTATATTCCACGAAGCTCTCGACCCTTCTATCTCAATAATCCTGATCAAAATTCGAATGAACTACCCAACGAAACGATCACCGTTTTCTATAGAATCTCTTTAAGCATTCTTCATTAAGGAATCGTCAGATTTTACCCCATTACGTTCTTCCATCACAATCTTCGTAATGATGAATAAAAAAATAAAAGCTTTTAAAACCCGACAGCGCTGTCATTTTCTAAAAACGTCGTCTTTATACTCCTGATGGCCACGAGCACATCCGACTATCAAATATAAAATGCATTGTGAGTGTGTCATCAGCATAATTTTCGTGAAAAGAGCAATTTTTCTTGATAACTATAATTTGTAACATAGATTAAAATCGCTGATTTGATCCCTCTGATATTGTTGTCTTATGAGAGTTTCGCCTGGTCTTAATTGGTTCTGTTGATTCTTATCGTTGTGAAAAGTCGATTCGCTATATATCTTTTGTATAGAGAACTATTATGTGATGTAAGAGTGTAATGTTGTAATATTTGTGATCCTTACTTTATTAATTTTGTCACTGAGCCGTTCTTTGGTTCGTTGAGCAGTTCATGTTCCCTACTTGTTTCGCTTGGGACTTTCATAATTTTCGTAATTACAATAAATGGTTTAATTTGTAATAAGTTAAAGATTTGGTCCCTTGCTTTACGATGTACGAGAACCTTTGAACTAACAACATTGAAGTGACAATTGAACGAGAACTGACAAGCTTTCATTTCAATCTATATTTAAGATATTTAATATTTAATCGGTTTTCGTGACACCGAATAAATAATAAATAATAAATTTGAAGGGAAAAAACAAGAGATTAAGAAAAAGTTCTGAAAGAGACACAAATCAGTAGTATTATTTTATATTACTTTGCGAATTACTTTTCAAGCATAAAAATAGTTTGACGGTCACTTGTAGTTCCTTCCCTGCCATTTCATTTATTAAATTCGTTTAATTTCGTAAACAAAGTAGCCACTCGTGGCGAGTTTCGTGTTTAAAACAGAATTTTGTCATACAGGCTGGTTGGTAATTGATAGTACAAGCGGAAAATTGGTGATTCTACTCGAAAAAAGAAATCGAAAATATAGAATAAAAAAAATTAAAATATTACAATTACCATCAATAAGCTCAGCATCCACATATGACTATGTGACACATAGTGACTGACGCATCCAGATATGGGACTATGGTTCTGAAGTGAACCATTTCTGGGTGAATCATCGACGGTAGTGACATTAAATTCGGTCGGATCTTCTGTGGGGTTCAGGCATTCGATGTTGCAACATCCGCGTACAACGCGGAATCTCTTGCACTTGTGTAATAAAAAGAAATCGATTAATTGTAGGGATCAATCGTCACTAGACTACTCGAAAATCCAGGTCATTCAAAGAATGAAAGAAGAAAGAATTGCTCCAATTCCACCATTGCTTTTGCAAAACTAGTATTTGAGAACCGTTGGTCAAATATATTATAACACTAAACGTACATTTCGGGAACAATAATTTGTGCTATGAAACAGAATACGATAAAGTTCAAAGGTTACATCGAATTTTCAAAATTTTATAAATTCAGGTGTATGACAGTATCAGTCAGCTCTTTTTCTGTTCCCAAGCGCCAAAATTCATTCCGACTACCATTTTACGTATTTTACAGAAGTAAGCCTTCATTCATCTCCCATTCCATCCACCAACATGCTCTCGACGTATTATCTTCTAAGTAAAATATTGATGTTGAGTCAGACATCCAACTGAATAATCTTTTCGGTGTTACTATAAGGCATTTAAAACCAGGGCTTGTGCTTATACGTTAGATGTAATACTTGGCATGAAACCTGCTGATATTAATATTAAATTTATGCATAGTAGGATGTTGGACCATTGTCAAAATGAAATTATTTAGCATCTTATATAGCCTGGCAAGGCTCGAACGTTTTATCTTCCTGTAGATTTTCTTTGCTTTTAGACTTTCCTTCCATTTCTCTGAATTGGTATCTTCTGTACACTATTTATAAAGGAAGAATAAATTACATGTTACATCCAAGTTATCAATCCAAATAATTTTAAGTAAGAAAAGAGATCTAATGCAGCAGTTTCAACTTAAATATAGATCCGACGATTATTTACGAACAAATAGTATAAATCTTTTAGCAATATGAAATTCGCAATATTTATTCAAATATTTATATTTATAGTACGCCATTAGCAAAGAAGACATGTTAGCGTGCGTTATCGATTTTACGCTTTTGCCACGCAAACATGGAAATTGCGATTCAAAATTGAATTTGCACTGAAAACGGTTGACGTTACGACATCAATAACATATTTCAAAAACACTGATGATATCATACGGAATCAGAGAGATTCTATGAAAAGTTAAACGCATAATCATCCTATTGTAAATAACAGGAACAGAAAGTACTCAAGGAATAATACAGAATCATCCTATCATCCTATCCTATTATACAGGATTGCTTTGATTCGAGCTCAAACATAGGGAAATCTGAAAGAATTTTTCGCAGAATTTCCTTCCCCTTTGAATTGGCTTTTATACAAAACGACTTTAACCTTTTCAGGGAAATACCTATAGAGTGTGACGATCTACGATTTTAAATAGAGGGGTATATCTGAAAAGAGGTGGATGTAAAACGTAGCATATAAAACGTAGATCAAATATTTATTCAAGGATTTTTTCTCTTCGCAGAGAATCAGGTTTTCAAGAACGATCGAATATGTATGCACTTGATTTACACGTGAAGTTGTCATTAAAAATATTGTTGCGTTTAAAAAGATAAATATTGATTTAAATTTAATGAAATTGTTAGTCCAATTGTTTTAAGCTTAAAGATATGTAGGTGTCACATTTATATATTGAAAACCTGGGAGCGGCATTAATTAACAAACCTAGTCACGCGCACACGTACTTTAAAACCATGCTTGAAAATCGATATTCCCTGAAACAATGCATCGTTCTGCGCTTCCAATTTATTTTCGCACGAAGAATCAGTCCATTCATCGTTGCCGTCACCATCGCTACTGTAATCTATATTACTCGAATAAATTCTATATCTTGATTGGAAAATCGCATATTTTAACGAACTTTCTGTGTTTTTTTTATGATTTTAATTGGCAATTTCCGAAATTGAACTATAGCTTGAGAATAAACCGATAATATTTGAGGGTATATATACATACATCATGTTTTTGATGGGTTTTGTAGTAAAATAATTGTAGAAAAAGCAAACTTTTTAAGAAAAAATTACCATATTCGAGTAATAAATTATAGAAAATTACCAATGTAATTTAAAACTTCAAAAGAAGAATCTATTACATGTAATAAAGAGAAGGACTTGTTCACGAACGGTAATTCAACAAATACATGCGTTGCAGAAACATAGTTTTACAAGAGAGAAGAATCTCTCTAGGAACTCGACGATGTCACGTCAAGAGAAAATTCAATAAAGTGATTACTAACCGTATTACCAGCGGCAATCGTGTTGCGGCAATTCGTAAATAAGTTAGTCGTCTATTTGGAGAAACGTCGCTGGCAATATCGTCACATTTTAATTACGTCAGCGCTATCAATTGGTCTTGGAAGAAAGTTTTCCATTATGTACTTTTGCCCACGGCGTCGTTCCAACAAATGAATCCGAGTTTTGAATCGCTTTCTCTTATATCACGAATTTGTAACGGTGTTTCTTCAAACTATAAACGATTGTAATGAATGCCTTTGCGTACAAAGACCGATACCTGGTTTGACTAGAAGCTTCAGCTAATTAGTGCCCCAGTTAATTTGGATGTTCACTACCACGCCACTTCCCCCGCCCCCCAAAAAGTGGCTTGGTGTCCTCCACGTAAAAAAAAAGAAAAAGGAAAAAAAGAAAAAGAGAATGGAAAAAAAAGAAAAAGGGGAAAAAAAGAAAAAAAGAAAGGAAAAAAAAGAAAAAGAAAAAGGGAAAGAAAAGAAAAAAAGAAAGGAAAAAAAAAGAAATAGAAAAAGGGAAAAAAAAGAAAAAGAGAAAGAAAAAGAAAAAGAAAAAAAAGTTAATTTGGATGTTATAAAATGTTATACAACCAAGAACTTATCTTCTACTTGGTAGTCGCATAAGAGAAGACCGAGCCATTGAATCGCTCAGATAGATTAGCTGATTCGCTTAACGTATTTTTACTTCCGATGACGTAAACAAGAGCAGAAAGTACACAAGTAATAATACAGAAATGTCAAATGTACAGAGGAATAGATTTCGTTAAATCATTAGAACGTAACATTTCCTTATAATTCTATTTGTGTATAGCAAAATAGCTTGTGTGCTTTCATGAAATATAATTGATATTTAGAAGCTCTCATATAGGTAGATATATAGCTCGTGTTAATTAGTAATTTAACAATACATCATGACAACATATCATTTTCGTTTCTTCGTTTATCTCGTTATGCGCGTAAACGAATGTGTAAATAAAGACATATAATCAACGATAACATGTAGTGGCAAGCATTATAATTATCGACAAAGGAGAATATTGGTGAAATGATTGTGGGTGATTTCACTCGGTGTATCGGTAAATAAACTTTGATAGACATTGCCGGTGGATTCGCTGTCGGTGAAATCGTGTCGATGAAATAATTGTCAGTGATTTAAAGATAACCCAATTTATTGATCTCCCCTTCATAGAGTTGTACGTCTCTCTATAATACATACTCTACCTGGAAGGGCTGAAACATTTAGCTTAGTCACACTAAACTGAACTGGACTGCAAGTAAGAAGATTGAAATGCAAAATTCACGTGTGAGCGCAACGGTTTAGATGGAAAGTTCGATAAGGCGATTATGTATATTAACCCGAAAGAAAGCTCATGGCTTTGCAACGCGTTACACGCAACACGGAATTTCCCTCGCTGAAATAATCCTATTACAACGATACGATTTTCCTTAACAGATCTCGCAATGTAATTCTCCCTCTACAACATTTTATTAGGTTTGAAACACGAGAGTTTCGAAGCTCTGCAAAGTCTCGCGAATCTAGAAGTCGAGTTTCAACGTATTTTCGCTTCTTATTTTATAGCTGTTAATAGTTATTATCTCACTCTGCACGTACATCAAACGAGTACTTATGTAAATCCAAAGGAAACGGAAACAACCGAGAATAATTGAGGATAATTCGAATACGTACCGATTAGTAAAGTGTTTGGCAAAGAAAAAAAAAAAAGGAAAATTGTATCGGAGAAATAGGGGAAAAACGGTGGCGTACATCAAGCAATCTTTATGGCTGTAATACATTTATTATTCATTTATGTTCATTTTCTATCGCGTCACAGACCTTGAAGTAACTGGCAGAACGAGCATATAAATCTTGTATCGCTCGACCTGACTTCTCCCGATTCAAAAATATTCACCAGCCTGGGATCGTGCATCGCTAATTACTCCGTTCTACTTTTCGAACGCGTTTCCATCCATACAGAAAAGCAAGAAGGCAAACTCTATCGCACAGTCATGAAGAGATGCAAAAGCAAGAAACCAACCAACGACATGACGATCGACATGGTGAAAGCAGTCCTCCAGAGGCTATTCACCATGGGACACGGACCCTCCCATTACGAGGGCCGCCAAGAGGCAGAGACCGAAGAAGAAGAAGACATCAGCTTCAGCGTCGTCATCGGCGAAGGCGATGTCGTCGATGGCGCCGGAAGAATGAACACCAAGAAGGCTGCAGGAGTCGATGGAAGACTCCTGGACTGCTGGAAGCATGAGCTGGAAGCAAGCTGGAAACAGACTGCTGGAAAACGGCCAGAGTAATACTGCTAAGGAAGCCGGGAAAGGATCCCAGTCTCCCTAACGCGTACCGGCCGATAAGCATACTCCCAGCCATGAGCAAGATCTGGGAAAAATGCTTTAAGAAGATCATCGAGAGATGCATCGGAACGGACCCGTTCCATCGGAGGCAGTATGGGTTCAGAAAGAAGAATTAGCTTAGCGAATACCGATAAGAACAGGAAGAAGCAGAAACGGGCACAACGAATAGCCCTGTGCATAACAACGACGGCATACCGTACCGTCTCCCACGCGGCACTTTGCGTGTTGACCGGGAATCTCCCGATCTACATAAAGATAAAGATGCTCGGAGAGACTTACGAGTGGAACAAGATCCATAAGACCAAGATCGGCGCGGATGACGGCAACGAGCTGAAGGAGGAACTGGAGGCGCAAGGAAATTAATACAGAGTGCGCTGCTATTTACCAAAAAGAAGATGGACATCGATCATCACACCATGCAGCTGTTAACCGGGCATGGGAGTGTGGCGGCACTCGACACTAACTAGTGTCGGACGACGGCAGCAACATCTACAGCTCCCAGTGACAATTACAGCGGACCAGGCCCAACTACTACAACTATCACGCACGTCCAATAAATATATAACGCACACACGGCCACCTCTACATTGGTGACCCCGACGTGATCGACAGTAAAACTGAGGTCTGACCGTGATAGCATTACTGAGAACTTCCATCATCGCGAATCTAGACCTGTGGCAAGCTGGACCCTACCGCTACGACGAACACGGAACGGCCCTTCCTTCAACAAAAACTCGACCCCTCACCGCCGACTCACGTATGCAGGTGACTGGGTACGAAACGATGACCGACCAAGCCAGGAGTGATGTGGCCGTCGCAAAAGTTCATGGGCATTACCACTAGCACGTCATACTAAAAAATGGAACAGAGGCCTACGACCGTACGCGGAACGCCCGCACCGTACTGACAGGTATCCACCGCCACATTGAAGACTTCGAGCAACATCCGCACGAATTGGACAACAATTGGACAATTGGACGGTTTATTACACTAAGATTCTAACGCTATCACTGGTAAGGGGTACTGTGGCGGAACTCGACAAGCCAAATACCACCACTTGACACTAACTAGTGTCGGACGACGGCAGCGACATCTACAGCCCCCAGTGACAATTACAGCGGACCAGGCCCAACTACCACAACTATCACGCACGTCCAATAAATATATAACGCACACACGGCCACATCTACAGGAGTTTCGGTGTCTATAGAAAGAGGATTGGCAAGAGCAGCGACAGCAACTGTCTCAACTGTGGAGACCCTAACGACGATGCAGAGCACGCCCTCTTCACGTGCCCGAAGTGAACGTACAGAAGGATTGAGCTGGAGAACGCTCTTGGCGAGAACATAGACGTGGACAATCTGATCGCCACGGTGACCGCCAAGAACGAGAGCTGAGATAAATTCAGGCAATTTCGCAAGACCGTCATGTCTCACAGGAGGGTGACAGCGAAGGCCTTGATGGAAACAAGGAGGAGAACGAGAGCAACAACAACTACGCGGAGCAGTGAAGGCAGAGATACAAGACAACAAAGAACCACAGAAGGAGATCAGCCCAGTATTCTGAACTAGCTGAGAAGATGACGAGAGCAATACAGAATATACAGAATAACTGCCTGAAGAAGAAGATACAACGGGGCATGAAAGGACAACCCTGATGACTGCCGACAGGTTTTACCGGGGTTGTCTGTCCTCGAAGCAAAGGAAAAAGGAGGAGGGGTTTTTAGTGGGTATGGCAACAACATCGGCCCGAGTCCCACATAACCCAGTGATGCGGATCACTGGGTATGCGTAACAGCATTTTCCCCTCCTCACGCAAAAAAAAAAAAAAAAAAAAAAAAAATAAACTATCACACTCTATCAATTTTAAGTTGATAATTTCGTTATTATATAATTTTTCTTAGTCTAAACTGAATCCAGGAAGAAGAACTTTCATCCAATTACATACTTCATTAATTCATGAATTATATTCGTTACCGTACGTACAAAAAGAAAGTTGACTGATATAAAAATTCAAAGGATAGAATTTCTAAGCTCGCGATTGGAAACAGATTCAGTTCAATGGTTTAATTTGCCATTTAATTGAATTCTCTGGCAATTTCAGCGAACTGTGGGCTTTAAAAGTGTCCCGCATTCAAACGCAAGACTTCTCCTCCACCTTTCCCTTTCTTTCAATTCCAACCTCAAGTAATTGACCAATTAATTCGAAGATATATTTACATGCTTGCAAGGGATTCAAACAACTTCGTTGCGTTAAATTCGCAATTATAACCAACACGAATGTCTCAATCAATGTGCAGCTCGAAACAAATAAAAGATAATTAACTTTTCAATATAACGATTGATATGTTTGATGAAGAAAAATGTATGAATTTTTAAAAACGTCTCCTAGTACATTTAGCATTTTTATAGTAAAAACTTAGAACACACACGCACACATATACTATTCCATGAAATGATTTACACAGCTATGAGTCTAATCCTATCATATTATAAAGGGATGGACGAACTTTTCCTAATAAATATAACTTTATACAAAATTTTGTTTAAAAAAATTAGTTTTTTATTCTCATTAAATTAATTTAATATCAGAATATATAATTTTAGTCGTTATCAAAATTTTATGTCAAATGCGTTCATAGATACATATATAAATAAATGTCTAATCCTATGTATTTATTTCAACTGAAATCTTAACTTAAATATTTATTAACAATATTCTGACGAATATGCAATGAAAGATAAAAACAACCATATTTTTCTTATAGAATGTCTCATGCTTCTTACTCATTTTATGTTTCTCGTTGTCAGTGCGTAACTACTTATCAGCCGCAGGAATGCTAAGTTTTACTACTGAGAAACGAAGAGACATATAGATGCAAATATACGCTATCTCGCGTGAAAAAACATCAGATACATTAACCAGAAGGAATATCCGATACATATAAAATTCATAGCGTAGTTATTTATACATACGGAATATTTCTTTCTGTATGAAATATTCTTTCTTCTGAATTCTTATTATAAATGTATGTCCATTTCCTACCTTAAAATGTCTCTCCTTTGAAAAACTCCATTTAAATATAACGATCAACAAAATATTACCAATAAAAATATTAAAACGAGATGCTGAAAGAACCTTTTAATGAAGTACAAATGATTATTTCAACTTTAATTCTGTTAAATTTGAATTGAATCATTTATAAACCGAACAGGTGTATAAAATTTTATTGCGTAAAAATCGTGAAGCTGAAAATTAGGAACGAATAACGAATGGGTAACCTAGTTTCATTAAAAGGTACGTGTACGCCGATCCGCGTAACAACTTCGACACTCCAATTATTATAAAGCATGTATCCTTCAGAGATTTTTTGCGCGAACGCAAGATACCTTTTACACGTGCAACTGAATAAGTGGAACGTGATTTTCAATATTTCTTCTTGTAGAACTTGTAACAACATAACTGTTTTACGAATATTTTCCCTGACACTTTTAGAACGATGCGTAGAAATCTCCTTTTCTAATTAATAATTTCAGCATTTCTCTGAACAGTTTCGTTGCGATTCAAAAATATACAAAGCTTACGACGTGGTTGTTTAAAAATATTTATATGTAACAAGATTTCGAATTTGTCACATCAATCGCGATCTCAGCAGGTGTAAATTAATTCGTTCTAATGAACGAATAAATTAAACGGCTCGTGACAAAAATTAATCCTGTCCATGTTTGTCTTTCTAAAACTAATTCAAGGCGAGTTAAATGAATCGCTGTGTACCCTATTCGCGCAGCATGTGTTTTAACGACCAGCATGCAAGCGTTAACGGTGTACTTATTAATTAACGGTAACTTATTAATTAATTAAATTCGTGTATATCAAGTTTCCTATCATTTAATACTTTCGTGTAACTACAGAGATTTGATACTATGAAATGGAATATAAAACTTGGTAAAAAAACGCGCTTCGTTAGGAAATGAGGGTGATGATGCAAATATTTTTTGTAGCCATTATATAGAATTTCGATGGTATAATTAATCAGTATCCTGACGGGATATACCAGCCCCTGACGGGACGAAAGTGACGAAAATAATTTGCAAACAGATGAGGATTGCAAGTATTTTCGAGTCCTTCATGGTTGTAAAAAATCAGGTAATGTTGTCGCTGTAGAATATGGGAAAATCAGGCGTTTCAATATCAGTTGTGCGGGCACTGGAGTGCGTAGACCAGAAATATCTGCGACAAAAATCAGAATACATTTGTTTTCGCATGATTGGATCAATTTTGTGTAGGACTAAGCTGATTGAACCTAACACGGGATAATTGTCCACCTTACGACCTTAACAAGCCCGCTTGATTCCCTGTAAGTGCTTGAAATTGATGCTTGTATTCTTTCCAGATTAACAAGCTTTGCCCCCCTCCCTCTCTATTTCCTTAGATCGAGTTAGACTGCCACAACATATTATCTTTCTTCTTTGCTTTTCTTTTCTTTCGATCTTTTAAAGCCTTAAATCGCTGGTTATTACAGTGTATACAGTCAATTACCCTGTAAGTCGTAAGTACATGTTTTACGTTATTTTTCATTTTCCAGCTAAATTCCACAAAAACAAGAAATATACTTCCAACGTGTTTTCACGTGTCTCTAGCAAAGATCTCAAAAACAAGTTGCGGTGCAATTTAAGACGACAAATAGCACCGTGTGTCTCGTTGTGGGAACGCACGTGTAACGTAAATCACATCAGAGACCAGGACACACACACACACCGCGGGCAGGATGGTGTCCCGGTTGGCATACTTCCAACCCGATGGACCGATGAGGGAAACACATGGCGACCTTGGCGACAATGTATATTGCCGGAGTACCTGAGGATTCATTTATGGCCTAACGGTCCTTCCACCAAATGTTCTAGAAGCGTAGCAACGGTCACGTACGCCTACAGGGTAGTGGGGATAATGAGGGAACAGATGTCACCGAAAGTAAAAAGATTGTAACAGACTCAGTCTCGTACGGTCACGGCTAGAGCTCAGAAGTGTCTTATAAGTGTATAAACGAAGGAAAAATGAAGTTTTCTTCTTTCTTTTAAATTTCCTTTTATTTTACGTGACACACGCTTCGTCAGCTTTTTAAAAGCGCTCTCTGTCTGCTTTTTTCTCTCTTCACCGCCTATTCGTTTTTTCTTAACGAGTGAAACCGTTTATACGAGGACGGGAGCACAGAAATGACGTACTGGCAATTCTGTTTTGTGATGACACAAGCAGCCCGGTTTCAGTGAATTAAACCTGGCCCCAAGCTTCCAATTATCTCTCCCTTCCTTTCCTTTATTTTTCCCTTCTATATCGAGTTTGAGGTTTTCTAAATTTCCATTACAATCAACTATGGCTTTTCTCTATTTTATATGTTAGCCGATGATTCATGGCAAAAGCGTCGGCTGTAAAAATATTTGGAGTTGCAACAGCAACAAGTGTGTTTTCTCAAACAGAAAATATTGGAAGCGTACTCGTTGGCAAAACAGTTCACGGATAGTTCGTCCTCTGCTTGTTATTTGTTTCAATACCGTTAGCAAATAAATTCATGAAACATAGTGTGTTTCAACCGTTCGCGGAGAGACGCGAACGCTGGATAACGCGTCAACGAGAGTCGTAAATTCTCGTTACTATTAAACAATCGACGCCACTAACTGATTGATCCTCTATTTCTATTACCAGAATAGAGGTGGTTAGGTTTGAGTGTATACGAACAACTATACTGGGTTGGTTGATAAAAGTTTAATAAAAATAACGAAACAACAAGTTCAGTCAAAGATCAACAATTATAAACGAAAAAGATAACAGTCAAGGTTTGTTTAGCGGTTTGCTTATAACGAGACCTATCGCACAAGCAACAGCTTGAGACAGACGTTATGTGTTAGATTCGATTCAATGTGTAACGTTCGACGCGTCACAAGGAACTGATCGACTTTAGATGATCTCTTCGTCTCATCTTTAAGACAACCCCCACTATACTTAGGTCATGCCACCGTTCGCGCCTATGATCACGTATGTCTGTTCTTGCGTGGAAAACGTAACGGACCAAATTCGACGTTTCGAGAACTCGCTGCTTGGCGATAGCTATGCGCTCGTCGATACATTGTATATGATCCGGCGGTCAGATAAGACGATCTGACTGAGACATTGTAGGGCCGCGAGCGACGGTTAGAAAATACAGCCTGTGTTAAGCCTCGTGGCGTAACATCCTCCCCCCGTTGAGAGGGTACCGATCAAATGATATGGTGTGGAGTCAGGTGCGTCGCTGACGAATCTCCTTCGCTCCGTGTGGGTGGTCGGACTCGTCTGGATCTGGGTGAATGGGTAAGGGGACCAGTCTTTTGACGCCACGATCCAGGGTAGTTGTTGCCGTCTGCACGGTAGCGGTCCGTATGATTCCGTCGACTCCTGGATGGACCTTGATCACGCGGCCCAAAGGCCATTGCATGAATGGTACGTTATCCTCCCTGAGGACTACTACGGTGCCTTCTCGGATGTCGTGACTGCCCTTGCTCCATTTGTTTCGGATGTTCAGCTCGTTCAGGTACTCTTGATGCCAGCGGCGCCAGAAATGTTGTTTGACCCTTTGAATGTGTTGCCAGCTGGAGAGACGATTGGATGGAGTGTCCCGAAAATCTCGTTCTCGAAAGCTTGTTAATGCATCTCCGATGAGGAAGTGACCGGGAGTAAGGACAAGAAGATCGTTTGGGTCAGATGATATTGGAGTCAGAGGACGGGAGTCGAAGATAGACTCGATTTCAATGATCAGTGTGTTCAAGTTTTCGAATGTTAAGAGCTCGTTACCTGCGACACGTCTGAGATGTCGTTTGAAGGACTTCACCGCAGCCTCCCACAACCCGCCAAAGTGAGGTGAGTTGGGAGGAATGAAGTGCCATTCGATCCATCGATCGGCTAAAAAGGAGTGAACCTTTACCTTATGATCGTCGGACTGCAGGAGGTTTCGGAGCTCTCGTAATTCGTTGTTGGCGCCAACGAAGTTGGCACCGTTGTCAGAATAAATTGTTACACAGAATCCTCGGCGAGCGATGAATCTTCGCCGAGCAGCAATGAAGGCCTCGCTAGTGAGATCGGTGACCAGCTCGAGGTGGACTGCTTTAACTGCAAGACATACGAAGATTGCTACATATACCTTGATTTTGCGTCGGTTGCGATCCTTTCGTTCCTTGATGTAGAACGGTCCGCAATAATCAATTCCGACGTTGGTAAATGGACGAGATTCCGTTATCCGTGCAGCTGGAAGGTCGCCCAGTACGTAATCCACTGGAGGTGGATTGGCTCGGCAGCAACATACGCACTTCTTCAGCGTGCTCCAAACTTGACTACGGCCGTCGATAGGCCAATAAGATCTCCTTAAGGCATATAAGGTAGCTTGAGTTCCGGAGTGGAGATTTAGGAGGTGTTCATGCTCGATAATGTGTGCTGTAATTGAGGATTTGGGTAGAATGATTGGGTGTTTCTGAGTGAAGGGCATTGGTGAGTGACTGAGTCGGCCTCCGACTCACAATATCTCGTCCTTGTCCAGAAATGGATTGAGTCGTTGCACCTTCCCCTTCACTGCAGAATTTCGATCTGTTCGGAGAGTACGTATTTCATCTGGAAAATAGCAGAGCTGTAACAATTTGACCAATTTGTTATGCGCATTGGTTAAATCATGTGTGGTTAGAGGTCCCCCCCGATCCTGTTTTTGTCTCCATCTGAAGCAACGAGCGGCAATTCTTATCAGCTTGGGCCAAGAAGAAAATCTCTCCAGTCCAGTAGACTGTGGTCAGGCGGAGTCACGGACAGACATGTTGCCTTCTTCTGCTCTGGTATTTCAGCTAATGGTACCGTGTTCCACGTCGGCCAGTATTTTTCAGGTTGTTGGAGCCATTCCGGTCCATGTTGCCAAATGGTTGATCGCAAGAAGTCTTCGGGTGATTGGCCTCGCGATATGAGATCTGCAGGGTTTTCGGTAGTGGGAATGTGGCGCCAATCGGAGGTGTGAGTCTTCTGTTGAATCTCTGTCACACGATTCGCGACGAAGGCTTTCAGCGTATGGGGTGATGTATTAATCCAATGTAGAACGATTGTAGAATCAGTCCAGTAAACGGTCCGAGAAATGTTGCTTGGTAACGCTTGAAGGACTGTAGTGGCCAATGATGTGAGAAGAAGTGCTCCACTCAGTTCCAGCCTTGGAATGGTTTGTGATTTGAGTGGAGCCACCTTTGACCTTGCAGTGAGGAGTCGTGTCCAGGCATGACCCTCCGGAGTGATGGTGCGAAGGTAGACGCATGCCCCATACGCCCTTTCGCTGGCGTCGCAGAATCCGTGTAATTCAATTTCCGCTGCAGTCTTGATTATAGTTTTACGTGGAAACTTCACGTTATTTAGCAAAGGTAGCTGTGAATAATATTTGCTCCATTCTGTGTGTACGTCAGCCGGAAGAGATTCGTCCCAGTCAATTTTTAAAGTCCAAAGTCGTTGGAGCAACATTTTAGCGCGAACGATCACTGATGCCAGTAATCCAAGAGGGTCGTAGATCTTGGCAATTTCGGAGCTGACTGTTCTCTTCGTAATTCGAGAGGTGATAGGACTGATTTTGACGGAATATAGGATCGAATAGTCAAAGGAATTCCAAACAACACCCAGTGTTTTGAAAGTTTGCGATTCGCCTAGTAGCAGCTTATCGTTTATGTCCTGCTCGGAAAGTCCTCGTAGCAGTTCCCGGTCGTTCGCTGCACATTTTCGAATGTTTAAGCCGGCTAGTTTAAGCAATTCTATGTGCTCCGTTCTCAGTGATTGTGCCTCGTCCTTTGTATCAGCTCCTGTGAGAACATCGTCGACGTAGAAGTCTCGCTGTAAGACCATCGCTGCTCGTGGGTATCGATGTCCCTCGTCGTCTGCCCGTTGTTTCAGGCACCGAATGGCTAGATAGGGGGCCGCTGATAGCCCGAATGTCACTGTGTTAAGTTGATAGGTGTCAACTTCTCCATCAGAGTTGCGCCACAAAATTTGTTGGAATTTCCGATCCACTGGACGCACAAGAAATTGTCGATACATCTTTTCGACATCGCCTGTAATGGCGTACTGATGAGAACGAAATCTTAAAAGGATAAGAAATATGTCGTCTTGTAGTTTCGGTCCCGTATGAAGTACGTCGTTTAATGAAACTCCGGTGGTTGTTGGTGCAGATCCGTCAAACACAACTCGGAGTTTTGTAGTCCGGCTGGATTCTTTAATCACGCCGTGATGTGGCAGAAAATATCCGTCGTCCGTGCAGTGGTCCGTGGTAATCTTCGTCATATGTCCTAATTCCAAGTATTCTTCTATTACGGCGTGATAGTCGGCTTCGAATTGTTTGTCTCGTTGGAATCGACGGCAAAGGGAAGTGAGTCGCTTCATTGCCATGGCTTTCGAGGATCCAAGCGGAGGAGTTGTTTCGTTGAATGGGAGAGCGACAACGTATCGCCCTTCGTTGGTGCGTTGCACGTGATTTCGAAAGTGCTCCTCGCACTGTCGTTCCGCTTCCGAAATTCGTGCGGTGGGCGGTCCCTCGTCGATTTCCCAAAAACGGGCGAGGTCCGCCTGTAAAGCCGTCGTGAAGGCGTGAAATGCGTATGCTAATGATTGCGAGGTTGGGCTCCCCCCGATGACCCATCCGAATCGCGTTTTTTGCAGACGCAAGTCGGGCCCGTTTACTTGACTGATATCAAGTTGGCCGACACAGAGTGATGCTAGTGTTGGTCCGGCGCTCAACAATATTTCGATCGGAGCAGGTCTATGGAATCTTGGATCGGCTAATTGGAGATTCCTAGGTATCTGTATAGTTGAGCGATCTACGGGTTGATTTGGGACCCAAGACGCGATAGTCGGTATGATTAGAAACGTCAAGTTGCGTTCGTATGTGCCGTCAATGGAGGTGATCATGGCCGTGATGTAGCGTTTCGAGATCTTCGATAACGTGTTGAGTGTTCCGATTGGGACCGAACATTTCCGTTGGTTGAGTTTTAATGAGTTAGCGAGCCTTTCGGTGATAAAGTTCATGCTAGAGCCGGTGTCTAGCAGAGCTCTACAACGAAATGGTTGAATTTCATTGTTCAAGATGTTGACCTGCGCTGTGACTAACAAGTCGTGCTGCAATGGTTCAAAAGGAGGCGAGGTCAATGAGTCCGTTTTCTGTGGTTCGGTCCCTAACACAGTCGTCTGATGCTGTCATTGTTTTCCTTGTCGTTTAGGACTGGACGATATAGTCGATCCCGATGCCGCCGTTCGCGATAACCGAGATTCGCGTTTCGGAGATGTTCGCGGAGACGTTCGGGGAGACGCTCGGCGAGACGCTTGGGGCGATGCTCGGGGAGACGATCGGGGAGACGAGGATGTGCGTCTCGAACGATGTGAGGAACGCGGGGTCGGTGAACTAGGCGAAGATCGACCGCTCGATGTTCGGTTGACACGTGTTCGTGGTTTGCTATGCCCATGGTCTTGATGCAGATACGTGTGGTGTCGCTGTCTACAGATGCGACATGACCCCGCGGAGCATTGAGTAAGAGCGTGTTCCTTGCCTAAACAATTGGTACAGAGCGACGCCCTTTTAGCGATTTCCAGGCGTTCTTTGGGCGACTTCGCTTTGAAGACATGACAATTCCATAATTCGTGTTGTCGCATGCAGATTTGACGGTGGCAGTCGAATTTTTCCTTAAGAACGTCAATGGCGATTGCGTAATTTGACTCGGTGATGGCTAATGACTGTATGCTTCGCGCGGCCCATCCAGTCAGGGCTAATCGGAGATGATAAAATTTCTGAACTGGTGCTAAATGTTCATTTTGATCTATCGTTGACGAGAAGGAATCGTAAAATGACTGCCAATCCTCGAGGGCGCCATCAAATGTAGGTATCCGAACCTCCGGTAGTTTAAGCGAAGCAGACACGCGACCGGCGGTTGATGCGCCGCTTGTCGATTGTGACGGCGTACTTCGTCGTATATTGATCAATTGTTTAGTTATTCGGCGTTGTAGTTTTTCGTATCCTTCCGCTAGTTCAATGCCGCGCGCGATCTCTCCCTCGTCTATAGCTACGATCCGGTTTTGTATGGCACGGAGTTCCGTCTCGTAGATTTCTAGACGATCTTTAATTTGTATCAAGTCGATCTCTTCCGGACAGCCTGATTGTTCGATGTCGTCCAGTTTTTTTTGCGAAGCGTGTAAACTGGGCGATATAGTAGCCCCGCTGTCGACGCAAGGTGGCGAATTCGTTTCCGGTTGCCATTATTTGTTATGTAATTGAGAGCGAAATCGTTTGAACTTACTTCTGTTGGCGATTGCCCACTTTGGGGCAGGAGGCTGTGTGGTTGCGTTTCAACCACCGAATTATACCTCTTCAAAGGTGACGACCCTTTACGTTACTGACCTCGCTGGGGTAGTAACGCTTCCGCTGCTGGTTGTGTTGGGTTCACGTGGCACTGTATGGTAGTGGGTGTCACTGGCGTGCACCTTTCACTTGACACTGAATCCGGCTCGAAGGACCAAATGCTTCAACCGTTCGCAGAGAGACGCGATCGCTAGATAACGCGTCAACGAGAGTCGTAAATTCTCGTTACGATTAAACAATCGATGCCACGAACTGATTGATCCCCTATTTCTATTACGAGAATAGAGGTGGTTAGGTTTGAGTGTATACGAACAACTATATTGGGTTGGTTGATAAAAGTTTAATAAAAATAACGAAACAACAAGTTCAGTCAAAGATCAACAATTAAAAACGAAAAAGATAACAGTCAAGGTTTGTTTAGCGGTTTGCATATAACGAGACCTATCGCACTACGCAGCTTGAGACAGACGTTATGTGTTAGATTCGATTCAATGTGTAACGTTCGACGCGTCACAAGGAACTGATCGACTTTAGATGATTTCTTTGTCTCATCTTTAAGACGACCCCCACTATACTTAGGTCACGCCACCGTTCGCGCCTATGATCACGTATGTCTGTTCTTGCGAGGAAAACGTAACGGACCAAATTCGACGTTTCGAGAACTCGCTGCTTGGCGACAGCTATGCGCTCGTCGATACATTGTATATGATCCGGCGGTCAGATAAAACGATCTGACTGCGACATTGTAGGGCCGTGAGCGACGGTTAGAAAATACAGCCTGTGGTAAGCCTCGTGGCGTAACAGATAGTGAGGAGGAAATAAAATAGCAATGCAGATACCAACTATAAACATAGCAACAAAGGGAGAAACATATTATATAAAAAACAAACAAATTAACATGGAGGCAGAAGAAACAAAAGAGCAACGGGGACAGGAAGAGAGCAATTCAGATTATGAAAGATACTATCAGGACGTGTTGAAGTGGTCACCACTTCTAGGAAAACTCCACATCTGGTCTTTTTAACTTTCTCAAGCGCTGAAGCCATCGACAGCACATAGACAAAAGAATAGCAGGGAGGCAGACCATAAACTCTAGACAGGCGACGTTGGCTTCGGGGTTTTCAGTCATAAAGTAACACTGCTAGCGTGCGGATTTGGACCAGCTCAAATTGTATTCCTGTATTTCATCATTAAGTCAAATATATACTTTGTATCTTACACTTTATCCACGCGTTTTTCTCTCTTTATATACCGAATAACCTCAACAGGACGAAAGCTGGAAGCTAGCGAAGGCTAGCAAAAAACGCAAAACAACTCCAGACATAAGTGCCATAGAAAACCCAGTTACAGAAAAGCAGCGATGGCTGCAAGAATTACCATTAAGCAACTCCTTCAGCTCACTAACAGAAGAAACAGACGCTGACCCCATAAATAAAACCACAATCCAAACAAATCATATTACAAAACCACCACCAATTTTTGATGAGGCCCAAATAATAGACCCGCACATCGATCTACTAAATAATCTAGACGAGAAAAACAACTACACAATAAAGCAAACAAAACTGGAACAAGTAAAAATTCAAACAAACACCCCAGAAACATTTAGGAAAGTTATAAAAGCATTAAAAGAAAAAAAATGCTATTTACCACACGTATCAGCTAAAAACTGAAAGGAGCTATAAAATTGTCATAAGAGGATTGCATCCTAAAACGAATATAAATATAACTATATAAACTAAGCGATGAGTTAGCAAAAATTGGTCATCAAACAAGAACAATAAACAATATAACAAGATTCGACACAAAGCAACCATTACCACTATTCTTAATAGAACTGGAACCCGGAAACAACAACAAGGAAATATATGATATCAAACAAATACTAAACATAATAGTAACAGTGGAACCACCACGACACAAAAAAGATATACCTCAATGCATGCGGTGTCAACAATACGGACACACTGAAAATTATTGCAACAGAAGCCCAGCTTGCGTCAAGTGCGCAAAAAACCACTTAACTATACACTGCCCATCTTCTGGAAAAATAGAAGAAGTTAAATGCTATAACTGTAACGGAAACCACCCAGCCAGCTATAAAGGATGTGAAGTAAGAAAACAATTACAACGTAAACTGTTCCCGCCCCTACGAAGCAGGACAATCACTAACACACAAGCCCAACAGGACAGCACAAATCCTGAAATAATACCAAATACAGAGCAAGCAACAAACACCAAACCCATCAGCACCAACACCATTGGTGGTCTAAGCTACGCTCAAGTAACCAGCCAATCGACACATACACACAACCAATAACACAGCAATAGTAACAATGACACTGCAGAAATCAAAGAACTGCTCAAACAATCTATAAAGAACACCGAAATGCTAACCAGAATGATAAGCGAGCAAAACGCAGTACTCAGACAGCAAACCCAACAAATCACAGTCATGCTACAACTAATTACAAACGTGCTAAGCAAAAAATAAAAAACGGACACTCTAAAAATAGCAGCCTGGAACTCAAACGGCCTACAACAACGGACCCTCGAAATTAAAACATTCATATACAGTAACAATATAGACATACTACTTGTCTTAGAAACACACTTCACTACAAAAAGCTACATGAAAATACCATACTACACCATATATGATACCAAACACCCCTCAGGAAAAGCTCACGGAGGGACAGCAGTGACAGTCAGAAACGATATCAAACATTATCTACACAGCCAAGTTAACAAAGAATATTTACAAGCAACCACTGTTACAGTTCAAACTATCAGCAACTACTTCCAGTTGTCAGCAGTGCCTCCGCGACACAAAATAACATCACAAATGTGGGAAGAATACTTCCAGGACCTAGGGGACAAGTACATCGCAGCGGGAGAATACAACTCAAAGCACACGTTATGGGGGGTCAAGAAACATTATACCTCGAGGCACAACACTGGAAAAATACATTAGAAATAATAACCTCAATATATTATCCACAGGAACACCGACACATTGGCCGACTGACCTGAACAAAAAACCAGATCTTCTGGACTTTGCAGTAACAAGGGGACTAAACACAAATAAACTAAAAATAACACCCAACCTCGAGCTCAGCTCCGAACATACACCCATAATAATTGAATACAGAAACAAACCAATACACTATAGCAAACCAGAAACACTATGCAATAAAACCACCAAATGGCAAACTTTCAAAGAAATAATAGAACGCAAAATAAACTGCAACATCCCGTTGAAAACTCCGGAACACATAGAACAGGCAGTAGCAACATTGACAGCAACTGTTCAAGAAGCAGCAAGGACAACGACTACACCCGAATCAACCAGCAGACAAACAATAGCAATCCCGCAAGAAATACTCGACAAAATCAGAGAAAAAAGAAAAGCAAAAGCAAAATGGCAAAAATACAGAACTCGAGAAAACAAAAAACACTTAAACAAACTTGCAAAGGAAATAAAAAACAAAATAAAGGAGCACAACGATAACGAATTCGCAAAGTTCATAGGGACACTCTCCACACACGAGAACACCAACTATTCACTATGGAAAGCCACGAAAAAAATAAGGAAGCAAATAATACCCGTCCCAGCAATCAGAAAAGCAGATAACACATGGGTAAGAAGCAACGAAGAACAAGCTGAAGAATTCTCCAACCACCTCTGCAACACATTCACACCACACATTATCAACAACAGCAACCTCAAAAGTCATACGGAGGAGGATCCACAAACCACTATTACCACAACCGACAAGGAATACACCATACCTAAAACATCAGCACAAGAAATTAGAAACATAATTGTTGGGAATATGATACATTTACACTGTACATGTGAATGTGTGTGTAAGCGTCAGAGGACGTCCGGGTCTTGGTTGAGACAAAAGACAAGAGCCAGTCGTTAGAAGTATCTGGAAGAGTCGGTTGACAACAAGCGTGCGTGCGAGTAGGATTTTGAGGTCTTAAGAGTATAAGATATATGTGTCGGGTTGGCGTTACGATTAGAGTTAGGGTTAAGGGCGTGAAACGAATCCCTATTGACACTGGACGTGATCATTATGCAATAGAGGAGATATTTACCAGTGCAAACATGACCATGATGGAATTGGACAGGTAATCGCGATAATTTGATACTCGAGAGGCTAATGGCAATGATCCTAGGCTCAATAACGAATCCACGGTCAACGGGATGACGAACTCTACTCTTCTTTAGCGCCTAAGTTGTACTCAATGTTAATGCATGGGGCAATCACTACGTATCCGAGAGTTACTCGAATCGTCGTCGAGATCGTATCGGAGAGTAACTCTCCGTCTCGACGATGCCGTCGAGGAAAACTATAATGGGTGGGTCTAAGGACATGAGATCCTCGGATTCGTCAAAGAAAGCTTTCGTTCCAAAGGTGAGGGAAATTAGCGCTGTTGCTAATTGGTCGATCTCCATATCTGCGTTTTGAAAGAGATGCTGGCCGCCCTTGAGGGGAGGTTGTTGACGGGGGGCATCGTTCGTGGAAGATAGGTTTCTCCTATCTTCCCGTAGTTGCAACAAAGACTACTTGTCTATATGAAGGACTTTGCTTGACTAAATCTTAAGATTTATTGCGGGTCCTCACGTTAGCTAAACATATACTGCGGAGGTATGTTGACATCTGGAGATCATCTTACCCGGAGTATAGAATCTGCGTGTGGCGAGCCACGGGACAGAAACCATTGAAATATTTACTGCCGCGTGTCGCTACGACTATTTCTTTTAAGGAGAGGTATAGAGTTACTCTGTGCCTTTGTTAGATATAACGTTCATCCCTTTGACCGCGGCTACGTTCGGCGACTGATTGTCGCCTCGAGCCCAAGCTCATGATCATAAATCTCGAACAATCGGAGCGACATTTGTTTAATCTAAATTACGACATTACGGTTTTCCCGAGAATCCAAGGAGAGGTTCCGGTGTTTTTCCATCTCCGACATATGTATAACAGTTGTGTGCTAAATAAAGGGAATTATTTGTATTTCCGAATCCATTCTATATCTTTTCATGGTAGCAGAGCGTGGTTCATAATTTTGCAAGTTATTTTAGTGCCTGTTTTTCAATATTGCGAGTTAGTTCGAGTGAGTTCTCAGTAAGGAAAGAAACGTTCAAAGGTTACAAAGAGGAAAAATACACTTCGAGCACGTAGGAATGCTTGAGTAAGAGATAAGGAATCATTTAAAATGGAGAGATCGGAAATCATGATACCTATTTTCGATGGTGAGGATTACGGTATGTGGAAGCAAAGAATAACGATGTTTCTCAGATATAAAGAATGCGAGATTGTCACAACTAGGTTGAAGACAGAAACAGACAATGAAGACTGGGACAAAAAGGATTTGAAGGCAATAAATATAATTTATAGTACCGTCACAAATAGACAATTGGAATATATTAGAGAAGAAAAAACGGCGTCTGAGATAGTAAAAAAGTTTGATGAAATGTACTCGAAAGAGTCGACGGCACTACAGATCGTATGCAGAAGGAGATTGGAAAAGATAAGACTTGAGAACTACACTGATTCAGCATCGTTTTTTAGCGATTTCGAAAAATTAATAAACGAATTAAAAGGTGCGGGTGCACAAGTGAGTGAGAGAGAAAAACTAAATTACATGCTGAATACGTTACCCGAAGAATACACCTACATAGCGGATATAGTAGATGTATTGAAAGCAGAAAATCAAATGGTAGCGTATGTAAAAAATAAAACTGAAATAGCGGAGAAGAAAAATAAGTCCAATCGAGGAGAAATGCAAACCAACGCCTTTTCTGCAAAAAAGGAAGGATGCTTCAGATGTGGAAGAGTAGGACATTTTGCGAGAGAGTGTCAAAATGGCGTCGAAGCGGGAAGCAGTAACAGTTTTTGGCGTGGGTCAACACGTGGTCGCAGCAGAGGAAGAGGAAACAAAGGAAATACGAGCAGGGGACGTGGAAATTTCCATCGTCAATCAACAACCGGCACGAGCGAGCATGGTAACTCAAGATCAGGCACATGGATAGTGTCACGACCGGCATACTTCAGATCCGATGGACCGATGATGGAGATAGAGATGTGGCGGCCTTAGCGACAATGTATATCGCCGAAGTGCCTAATGAGTCATCTGTATCCTAACGGTCCTTCCACCGAATGTCCTAGAAGCGTGACATGTCACGTACGTCTACAGGGTAGTGGGGATATTGAGGGATGACAAACAAAGAAGAAACAGATGTTACCGAAAGTCAAATTGTAAGAGCTTCAGTCTTGGAAAGTCACGGCTGGAGCTCAGAACAAAATCGCAGTCAGTGTAAATTTAGAAATAAATTCTCTTGTTTTTTTGTTATCTTAATTTTTTCTTTTCGTTCGAGCCTCCTGCTTTTTTATTTTACGTGACATTTTTGGCGATCCTGCCAGGATAGTGAAAAGTGTTTGTTCGGAAACCAAAAGACATTCATCATCTACGGAAGATAGAATTATTTGGGACTACGGTCATCCGCAACAACGAAGTAACTATCACGAACCGAGTGAAGTGACAAAGGAAGGTAAACTGGATTCCTTCGTACGTTACCGTGAAAGAAAATCTAGCTTCAGTAGCCAAGACTCATCTTCGCCCGAAAGCAGGAAGATATCTAAGACAAACGAATCTCAAACTTCTACCTCAACGGATCCAACGTTGCGAACAATATTGGATAGCATTCAAAAACAGCAAGAGAGTATTGCCCGTTTACAAGAGGATATATTACGTTTGTCTATGCAAAGTGACGAAACAAATAGATGCTGGGTAGCAGAAATCGGAAATATTAGGAGAACCGTCGCAGAGCTACGGACTGGGTTCGGATCCCTTGCGACCGATGATTCTGGTTCCATCATTACTGAAGGCAACGAAAGTGAATCGACGGCGATTAATCGCACCGGGAGTACGGTTAGGGCACGCGAACGGACCGGGTTAACGATTCCAGGCATCCCACCTGCGCACATCGACACCGAACAACCCGAGGTTGAAGAAAGAGGCTATTTTCCACCCGCTCTTTCCACTCTGCGAGTTAAGGATGCAATACGTTGTATTCCAATGCTCAACGGAGACGATGATGTAGGTGTGGAAGAATTTATCAAAGAAGTGAGCAGTATGAAAGACCGTTGCATGGAACAAGATTTATTGCTAAAAGCAATAAAGGTAGAAAAATAGTAGGAAAAGCAGCTCAAAGTATCCGCAACATCCCCATTGAGTGCTACAATGATCTGTACAACGCACTGAGGAACAATGTGGCAGCTCAAGTGACTTCGGAAGAATATCGGGAACAATTAAAAGAGTTGAGACAGGGACGAGAAGAATCAGTGCAGAGTTTTAATATTCGGTTCAGAAGAACACTCAACCGTTTACTGTACGCAGTAACCAACGAGTACCCACAACCACTTCTACGCAAGCTAATGATCGAAGAAACTACAAAGAAGATTGTCCGTGTGTACCTAAAGGGACTCAGGCGCGACATAGGCCGAACATTATTAATCATTGAACCCGTGAATCTTGAAGAAGCTGAAAAGAAAGCAGCCGACTTAGAACGCTATTCACGAGAAGAACGGCAAGCCAATTAGTCAAGTAGTCGCTTGCCTTCCGCTAGTAATCGCCTCAACAATCAATCAATGCAGGTAAGACGATCTGACACACTATCTAGATCGCCTAACGCACTAGTAGCTCAGAAACCTACCACATTTGACCGAGTAGAGAATAGGCCACCCGCTGAACGCGCGCAAATGAAGTGTTTCAAATGCGGAAAGCTGGGACACATGGCCAACAAATGCCAAAATTTTCTACAACCGAGCCAGTACGACCGACCACCCGCAAGAATTCAAGCAGTCCAAGAAAGGGACGAAACACGAGAAGTAACATCGAACCAGAGTATAGACGAACCGCGCGAAACGTACGAGTCAACATCACCACAGGAAGATTACTCACAATACCTTTGTCAACCCGAACCACAGAGCGAGTATTTCTGGTCGACACAGGAGCAGGGATAAACCTAGTGAAACGTAACAAAACTGTCAACGCGATACAAATAGGGCCTAGACAAAAATTTTCTATGGGACGAGACAAATACGAAACGAACGAATACGTAACGAAACGAATTTTTGGACAAGACCACATCTTTCACATAGTACCGGACAACTTCCCAATCATCGAAGACGGAATCATTGGGCTACCATGTTTAGAGAAGTATAACTATTCAATATCCAATGACAGAATCCGACTAAATGACAAAACCATTTTATTTCAGAAACCAATACAATTAACTCCTGGAGAAAACAGAGTTCAAACAATCTATCTGGAAGGCAAACCAACTAAAGTATGTTTTATCAACACTGGTGAGCAAAACATTGAAATTTCTAATAATATTCAAAATTCCCATGATGTTTCCAACGTATCAAAACTAAAAAGCCTAGTGAGAACAGATCACATTGAAAAGCCAATCCGCGAATCCATAGAAAAGATTATTCTCCACTACGTTGACATCTTTAATTTAGAAACCGACCTTTTGCCCTGTACTAATTTAACCCAGCACACAATTTCATTAACCAAAGATAAAATCATTAACACACGATCGTATAGACCACCGGAATGTCATCGAGACGAAATTTCGCGACAAATAGGAGACATGTTAAAGAAAAATATTATAGAAGAATCAGATTCCCCTTATAACTCTCCGGTATGGGTAGTTCCGAAAAAATTAGACGCCTCAGGAAAACAGAAATGGAGGATAGTCATTGATTTTAGGAAACTAAATGAACTCACGGAACAAGACGCTTATCCTTTACCTGACATAGACGACATTTTGACACAACTAGGAAACGCGAAGTTCTTTTCGGCGCTTGATTTATCCTCAGGATTTCATCAAATTCCAATGAACGAGAAATCCAAAAAATATACCGCTTTTTCGACACCGCAAGGCCACTTTCAGTTCAATCGAATGCCATTCGGTCTTAAAAACGCACCCGCTACTTTTCAAAGATTAATGGACAGAGCCTTAACTGGACTTGTAGGAAAATATTGCCTTGTTTATTTGGACGACATAGTGATATTCGGAAAAACGATTCAAGAACATAATGAAAACCTCGCGATAGTATTTCAGAGACTCAGAGAATTAGGACTTAAATTGCAACTGGATAAGTGCGAATTCGTAAAACCGGAACTAGAATACTTAGGCCACGTAGTTTCAGCCGAAGGAGTTAAACCAAACTCCAAGAAATTAGACGCTGTAAAAAACTTTCGATTACCCCGCAATGCCACGGATTAGGTTTAGCAGGTTATTACCGCAAATTTATTCGGAATTTTTCTAAAATCGCGAAAAGCCTTACAGACTTAACAAAAAAGGACACACCATTCCATTGGACTGACAAACACCAGACTAGCTTTGATACTTTAAAGGACAAACTCTGTAATTCCCCAATACTAGCTTATCCGGACTTTAACAAAACCTTTACCCTAACCACCGACGCAAGTAACGAAGGACTAGGAGCAATACTGTCACAAGACGGTCATCCTTGCTGTTACATTTCAAGGACACTAAACCCACCCGAACGAAACTATACCACGACAGAAAAGGAACTCTTGGCCATCGTATGGGCCGTGAAAAGACTTAGGCAATACTTGTTAGGACGACGCTTCATTATTCGAACCGACCACCAAGCCCTTAAGTGGCTACACAATTGCAAAGACCCCTCTAGTTGACTGATTCGTTGGAGACTTAGACTCGAAGAATATAACTATGAAATCGAATACACAAAGGGTAAAGATAATACAGCTGCAGACGCCTTATCTAGGGTTCACGCGGTAACTCGCAACGAAATAGTTAATCTCGACCTATTAATTGACCACACTAATTCATTCAACGAATGGAAAAACAACAACGAAAACCCGAAACTCTTAGAAATTAAACCGAATGATCAAACATTTTACCAATTAACTCGAAACGATTTAGGAGAATACGACGAGACACTTTGGATCAGAAAACTTTACAAAATTCTTAAAAATACAACAAAAATCGGCATAGGAAATAACGATTTCACTGAATTAGAGAAAACACAGATTAAACTCATGCTAATATATTTTAACGACACATACAAGGAAATTACTTATGCGCCCAACCCCATCTTAAAACTAGACGAAAGCGAAATACTATAAGCAATAAAGGAAAACCATAACGACACCGTAGGACATTTAGGGATACAGAAAACGTATCAACGGATTAAGGATAAGTTCAAAATCCCCGGCCTTTTTGAAAGAGTAGAAAACTTCGTGAAGACATGCGACACATGTCAAAAGGAGAAACTAACACGTATCAGACCCAAAGAGTCCCCACAGATCTCAGACACACCACTTCACCCTAACGACAAAATCGCTATGGACATCATAGGACCGATGACGAAAACCAAACGCGGAAATCAATATATACTTTCAATTCACGACGAACTTACGAAATATCTGATCCTTGTTCCCCTTAAAACGCAACGAACTGAATCTATAATTAACGCGCTCATTGAGCACTATATTTACATATTTTCGGCACCAAAGACGATTCTGACAGATCAAGGACAAAATTTTGTTAGCGATTTAATGACGAAATTTGAAGAGGCCTTTAAAATTAAACACGTCAAAACAACTTCATTTCACCCACAGAGTAACGGATCCCTCGAAAGAACACATGCCTCGGTTAAAGATTTAATTCGTACTGCATTACACGACAATGACAAAGAATGGGACGAAGTACATAATTTCATTTGTTTAGGATACAACACTGCAAAACATGAAGGAACAGGATTCTCCCCCTTCGAATTGACTTTTGGGCAAAAAGCGAACTTACCTTCCGCAATATCCAAATTCCCCACATTTACCTATGACGATATGTACTCACTTTGGCAAAAACAGTTAAATAAATATTGGGAAACAGCTCACAAAACACTTATTCAAAATAAGCAACGCTACAAGCGAGACCAAGAAAGAAAGATTGTTAAAACTCAGACCGTGTTTAGGAAAGGAGACTTTGTTTTAATTCACAATGACCATAAAAGAGATAAGTTGGACATTGAATGGTTAGGACCCTATAGAATCAACGATGTGAAAACTCCTTACTACATTATATCTATCGACAATATTAAAAAAAAGATACATGGTAACCGATTGAAAACGTACTTTTTCCAGGATAATGCTGACCCTAGCACTAGTAACAATACCCTTGGTTAGTTGTCTTAAATTCACAGGATAGGAATTACGATTTATAAACAAATCCAACCAATTCTACTACGATCTTAGAGGACCAAGATCAATCTAAACTGGGGGGTATGTCACGACCGGCATACTTCAAATCCGATGGACCGATGATGGAGATAGAGATGTGGCGGCCTTGGCGACAATGTATATCGCCGAAGTGCCTAATGAGTCATCTGTATCCTAACGGTCCTTCCACCGAATGTCCTAGAAGCGTGACAGCGGTCACGTACGCCTACAGGGTAGTGGGGATATTGAGGGATGACAAACAAAGATTCGTAAGATTGTAAGAGCTTCAGTCTTGGAAAGTCACGGCTGGAGCTCAGAACAAAATCGCAGTCAGTGTAAATTCAGAAATAAATTCTCTTGTTTTTTTGTTATCTTAATTTTTTCTTTTCGTTCGAGCCTCCTGCTTTTTTATTTTACGTGACAATAGCAACGGCGCACGCAGCACACAGCGGCGAGGCGAACGAGATAAGTAATAATGAAGTAATGTGGCTATTAGATAGCGGTTGCACAGATCACATAATTAACAACGTAAATTATTTCGATAAATCTATTGACCTTAAAGAACCGGTAAATATATATTTAGGCGATAATAGATCGATAAAGGCAACAAAAGTAGGGAATGTTATAAGTTATTTTGAAGCATTTGGAAAGCAAAATGAAATAAATATGAATAATGTTTTTTACGCGAAAGAAATGTCCGCAAACTTGATTAGTTTAGGCAAATTAACAGATAATAAGAACACGGTTATTTCAAAAGGAAATATTGCAAAAGTAATAAATGAGGACAATAAGCTTACAGCGGTAGCGGTTAAAGAAAAGGGAACATATAGAATGAAAAGTATATTGAAAGGGAAGGAGCACTTAGCAAACAGCGCCGAACGTAGTGGTATGAGTAAAAAGGAAGGATGACATATGATGTTAGGACACGTAAATTTTAAATATTTAAATATTTTGGGTAAAGAGCAGCTAGTTACTGGTATACCGAATGAATTTGAGAAGGAATTTTTGAAATGTAGGGTGTGTATAGAAAGTAAAATGCACAATTTACCATTCAAAAATAATCGAACCAAGGCTAGGGAGATAATGGAAATTATTCATACGGACGTGTGCGGTCCCTTTAAGACTACCGGATTCAATGAAGAGAAATATTTCATCTCATTTATCGATGATTATAGCAAAATAGCTAGAATTTATTGTATAAAATCAAAGGGTGAGGTCTTTGATTGTTTCGTACAGTTTGTAAATGAAGCCGAGAATTTAACGGGCAAGAAGTTAAAAATATTGAGATGTGATAATGGAAAAGAGTATTTGAATAATCGAATTTATAAATTTGCTAGGGATAAAGGTATCAGAATAAATAATTGCCCAACCTACGTACATGAATTAAACGGGACAGCGGAAAGGTATAATAGAACAGTTATGGACATGGCGCGTTGCTTGTTAGCGGAAGCGAAAGTACATAAAAGGTACTGGCCGGAAATAGTTTGTACAGCGGTATACTTGAAAAATCGAATACTGGCAAATACTATAGAGAGGAAGACACCTTCTGAAATATTCTTCGGGAGAAAACCAAGTGTTGAAAATCTACATCTATATGGAAGTAAAGTTTTTGTAAGAAGACCAGAACAAAAAAGAGTTTCTAAATGGGATAAGAAGGCAGATATGGGAATTTTGTTAGGATATAGTGAAGTAGGTTACAGAGTCTTATTAAGTGGGAAAATAACAATAGCGAGACATGTAGAGGTCATAGGAACAAACACAAAATGTATCGGCTTTGTTGAAAATTCATTCGATAAAGATAACGATGACATTGAGGATAATGATTTATTGGTAAACATGAATAAGGAAGAGTTAGAAAGTAGGGAAGATGAAAATGATAACAGTCTTGAAAGCTTAAACATCCCTAGAAGATCTACACGTAATAAGAGAACTCCAGTAAGATATCCAGAAAAAGAAAACATTAGTGAAATCCATGCAAATTATTGTAGAGTAGATATCCCTTGTACATTTGAGGAGGCGATTTGTTGCGAAGATAGTGAAGATTGGAAACAAGCTATGGATAAGGAAATAGAATGTCTTTGTAAGAATAAAACTTGGAAATTGGTAGAAAGGGTAAAAGGCAAAGACGTATTAGATGTAAAATGGGTTTACACGAGAAAATCAGATGACAGATATAAGGCTAGATTAGTGGTAAGAGGATTCCAACAAAGAAACGTAGCTGATGACATATACTCCCCAGTAGCGAGTAATCAGACCTTTAAGATATTGCTATCATATTGTTGTCAAAATGGATTAATTATTGAGCAAATGGATGTAGAAACTGCCTTTTTAAATGGTGAAGTAACCTCGGAGGTATATGTAAATCAACCAAAGGGATATGCGGACGGAACGAATAGAGTTTGTAAACTATCGAAAGCGCTGTATGGGTTAAAAGAAAGTCCAAGGGACTGGTATGAGTGTTTTGATAAGTATGTGACGAGATTAGGTTTTAAAAAGAATAACATAGAGTTGTGCCTATATACACATGGAGAGGGAGAAAATGTTGCTTATTTGTTAATATATGTAGACGATTTGCTAATTTGTAGTAAAAACAAAAGGAAGATACAAAATGTAAAGAAGCTATTAACTAATAGATTTGAAATGAAAGATTTAGGTGAAGTCAAAGAATATCTTGGAATAAATATAGAGTATGATTATTTCAAAAATGAAATGAGATTAAGCCAAAAGAAATACATTGAATCATTAGCAAACAAATATAAGTTACAAAATAGCAAATTGTACTGGACACCTATGGAGACCAACTTAAAAATTGAAAAAGCTGAGATAAATAGAGAGGATATTGGATACAAAAATTTAATTGGCGCATTGTTGTATATTAGTGTAAATACCAGACCCGATATAAGTTATAGTGTGAATTATTTGAGTAGATTTCAAGATTGTTGTAATGAGACACATTTTAAATATGCTTTGCGAATATTGAAATATCTGTACCGGACTAGAGATTTAAGATTAGATTATAAAAGGAATGAAAAATGTGAAACGATAGATTGTTATGTGGACGCTGATTGGGCACGAGATCATTTAGATAGGAAATCGATTTCTGGATATGTAATTAGATTGTATGGAAATGTAATTGGTTGGAAGTCTAAAAAACAAAGGTGTGTGACAAAAGCCTCGACGTATGCAGAGTATGTAGCTTTATCGGAAGCCGTGAGTGAATTAATGTCTATTAGGGAAATTATGAAAATCTTCAATGTAGATCTAGACGATAACCCTGTAAAAATTTATGAGGATAACTCTGGAGTGATAAGTATAGCAAAGCACGGAAATTTTACAAAAAATTCTAAACACATTGAAGTTCATTACCACTACGTTCACGAGTGCTTAAAGGAGAACAAGATAAACATACTTAAAGTAAGTACAGACGAAAATACTGCGGATATTTTTACGAAGGCACTGTGTAGAGAGAAATTCGAAAGGTTTGGGTCATGGATGAATGTAAACTAAGAGAAATGTAAATAAATAAGTGTTAAAGTTTCTGTTACGTAATTCGTCAAAGCATGTAAATACGATTAAGTGTACAGTATAAATGTAAGGAGGCGTGTTGGGAATATGATACATTTACACTGTACATGTGAATGTGTGTGTAAGCGTCAGAGGACGTCCGGGTCTTGGTTGAGACAAAAGACAAGAGCCAGTCATTAGAAGTATCTGGAAGAGTCGGTTGACAACAAGCGTGCGTGCGAGTAGGATTTTGAGGTCTTAAGAGTATAAGATATATGTATAACAGTTGTGTGCTAAATAAAGGGAATTATTTGTATTTCCGCATCCATTCTATATATTTTCAATAATTGATAAAACAAAAAACAACAAAGCACCAGGAATCGACCTGATCAATGGTAAAATCTTGAAAAACCTTCCGCCAAAAGCAATAAGACTAATGACAATAATATTCAATGCAATTCTAAGAATTCAATACTTCCCCAAACCATGGAAATTAGCACAGATCAAAATGTTACATAAACCAGGCAAAGACCCACACCAAACTGCATCTTACAGACCAATATCACTGCTTCCAGTATTTTCCAAAATACTGGAAGAAATAATATATGGCCGGATAAAAACAATAATAGAGACAAAAAATCTAATACCGGATCACCAATTTGGTTACAGAAACAAACACTCCACGATAGAGCAAATGCACAGGCTTATAAACGAAATAATAGTTTTTTTTTATTCTTTTATTTATTTATTGAAATTCACAATTTGTCCAATTTTGACATTTGGTGGAAATTTTTAACAGTTAAATTAGCATGTTGGTGGATATGACAATGACATGGATTATAATAGTTTTTTATTGTTGGTTCTAGTAGAAACTAAGGATTTAATCTAGAGGGTATTTTCTTTTTAGTCTGCGGATCTGGTCCGTCGTGTCCAGTAGTTGGATGACTAGTGGGTTGTGGTGGTTGTTGACTCTTGCGTTATATCTGCTTCTGGACTTGTGTATTTCATCTTTGACTGTAGGTATCTTGAGGTCACGGTGGATTGTTTCGTTGGTAACATACCAGGGTGCATTTAATAGGGATCTTAGCGTTTTCGATTGGAAGCGTTGGAGTATTTCAATGTTGGAATTACTTGCTGTTCCCCATAGTTGGATTCCGTAGTTCCAGACAGGTTTTATTACGGCCTTGTAGAGGGTTATTTTGTTCTGTATGTTTAGCTTGGAGCGTCGGCCCGTGAGCCAATAGAATTTTCTTAGTTTTTCCTTTAGTTGCTTTGTTTTTTCTGAGATATGTTTTTTCCAAGCTAGCCTCCTGTCCAGGGTAATGGCCAGGTATCTTACGGAGTCCTTGCTTGGGATTATTGTGTTGTTAATGGTGACCTGGGGGCAGGTTTGTTCTCGGAGCGTGAAGGTTACATGAGAGGATTTTTTTCGTTTATTTTGAAGCCTCATTTTTGGAACCACTTTTCCATGGAGTCGAGACTTCGCCGGAGAGTGGATGAGGCAATTGCCGGGTCTGCGTGGGTAGCTAATAGTGCTGTGTCGTCGGCAAATGTTGCTATTGCTACCTCGTTTGATATAGGTAAGTCGGCAATGTAGATGGAGAACAGTAGGGGTCCGAGGATACTACCTTGGGGTATGCCCGATTCTATTGGGAATGTTGCGGAAGAGGCGCCTGGGCATTTAACTATGAATTGTCTGTTGGTTAGGTAGGATTTTAAGATGGAGTAGTATGGATGGGGTAGGATCTTTTTGAGCTTGTAGAGTAGCCCTTCATGCCATACTTTGTCGAATGCCTGTTGGATGTCTAGGAATACCGCTGAGCAGTATTTTTTCTTTTCAAGGGTTTGGCTGATCATGTGGGTTATGCGGTGGATTTGCTCTACTGTTGAGTGTTGTTTTCGGAAGCCGAATTGGTGGTCTGGGAGCGTTTTCAATTCTTCTAGGAGTGGAAGGAGACGATTCGTGAGCATCCTCTCGAATAGTTTAGACAGGGTAGGTAAAAGACTGATTGGGCGATAAGAGCTGGTTTCATATATTGGTTTACCGGGTTTAGGGATGAGGGTGATCAGTGAGATTTTCCAAGCCTTGGGAAAGTGTTGAAGGCGGAGGATAGCGTTAAAGATTGATGCGATGAGTGCAATCCCTTTTATCGGAAGTTCCTTGATTGCTTTATTTCCTATTAGGTCGTGACCTGCTGCTTTCTTGGGGTTTAGGCGACTGATTGCTTCTATGATCTCTAAAGAAGTGAAGGGTTCAATAGGAGGGGACATTTGGAAGGGAGTGTGCAGATATTCGGTAACGTCCGCTGCAGCTATGGAGGAATGGAGTTGGAATACTTCAGTCAAGTGTTTGGCAAATAGGTTGGCTTTTTCTATAGGGCTACGCGCCCATCCACCCTGCGGACGGCGGATTGGAGGTATTATTTGTGGGAGGCGCGTGAGTTTCCTGGAGGCCTTCCATAGTGAGTAGTTGGAGTCGGCTGTGGGGGACAAGCTGGCGAGATATTTGTGAAAACGGTCATTATTGTAGTTTTTTATAGTTTAGGATAGTTTTCTAGTTGCGTTGTTTAGTTTGCGTTTGTCCTCCGGTGTTCTATGGGTCTGCCATATGCTTCTTAGTCTACGTTTTTCTGCTATTTTTTTTAATATGTACTGGGGGTATTCGTGATTGCTGATGGACGTTTTTGCCGGTGTGGAGAAGCGGATAGCGTTTATTATGCTCGTGTTTTGGTATTCCGTGGCTGCTTCGATTTCTTCATTGGTTTTTAGTGAAGTTGAGGCTGAAGTTGTGTGTGTAAAGACCTCTCTAAAGAGCTGCCAGTTGGTGTGTTGGTTATGTATGGAGCCATTACGTGTATTCTCGATGATACTTGAACTGACTGTTACTATCACGGGGGAATGATCAGAGGAGAGATCAGCCGAGGAATTGATTTGGACGTGTCTTGACGAGATATTTTTAGTTATGAGGAAATCAAGGAGATCGGGTATTTTGTTTGTGTCGGTGGGCCAGTGTGTGGGTTCGTATGTGGTAAGGTAGTTGAGCTTGTTGGTTATTATGCTGTTGAGGAGGTTTTTGCCTCTTACTGTAACCAGTCTGCTGCCCCATTGGGTGTGTTTGGCGTTGTAGTCTCCTCCAGCTATGAATCTATTGCCCAGGCTGTACAGGAAGTCGTCAAAGTCTTCTTTGGCGATGGAGTGTCTGGGAGGCCAGTATACAGCTGAAGTGGTGATTGTACCATGACAGTCTTCTATTGCTACGTTTGTTGCTTGGTGGTAGTCTTTCTGGAATGGTGGAAGTTCGTAGTGCTTAATGTTTGATTTGACTATGATTCCGGTGCCCCCGGGTGCCTTTCCGCTGGGGTGTTGTGTGTGGTAGAAGTTGTAGCCGTGTATTTTGAGGTAGTTTTTGTCGGTGAAGTGGGTTTCGGATATGTGCATCACATCGATTTGCTGTTGTTTTAAGAATAGTTCTAGTTCAAATTTGTGCTGAGCTAGACCGTTGGCGTTCCACAGAGCTATTCGCATTGGTTTTATTTTGCTTCTGTGCGTATTAATTTGTCCATGAAGAGTGTGAGTAGTGACAGCAAGTTGTTAATTTGCTTTGTTTGCTTCTCGATAAGTTTTTCGAGTCTGGCGAAGTTGTCTGTGTTTTGTGGAGTGGGAATTCTATTTTCTGTGTGTACACTGTGTGTTTTCGAGTTGTTTACGTTTCCTTGCGTTGCCTGCGCACAGGATACTGTTGGTGAGGTGAGTTTTTGGGGTTTAGGTTCTTGTATGGTTATGTCCTTGGGTCTCAGTTTTGGATACTTTATATTATGTAGTGTTTTGTAGGCTGAGCATCCTTTGTAGTTCGCAGAATGCTCTCCTTGACAATGGATACACTTGGCAGGGGTTTCCGGGGATTTAGTGCATTGGTCAGTGGGATGATTACCTGCACATTTTACGCATCGGAAGTTATGATTGCAGTATTTCTGCGTGTGGCCGTACCTTTGGCACCTTTTGCATTGTATTATTTTTTTCTTTACAAGAGGTGGCTCGAACTTAACTATGGAGTTCATCAGCCGATTGATGTTGTAGATTTCTTTATTGTTTGTTTTTTGTTTTAAGTCTATGAAAAATAAGGATAGTGGGTTTTTTGTGATTCTATGCCTAATGTTGCTGATGTTAGTTACTTCGTGGCCGTGATTTAACAGTACGCACTTTAGTTCGTCTAGATCGACTGAGTGGTGGATGTTGCGTAGCACCACTCGAAATGGTCTTTCTTGTTTGAGCTGATATGTGTGGAATTTAGCGTTTAACGTTTTTAATAGCTTGGTTAACTTTCTATAGGCATCTGGGTGGGTCGGCAGAATTTTCACGTGGTTGTTGTTAATCTTTAACTTGTAGTCCTCTTTGCTGATGTCTTTTTCGATAGTCCTTATCATTGACTGTATGTCGATTACGTCGTCAATGAATATTGGTGGGGGAGGGGGAATTCTTTGAGTATGGAGATTATTTACCTTTTCGGTTGTAATCATGGAGTCTTCCGTGGACTCCAGTATTGAGAATCTATTGAAGGTGGTCACCTGGCTGGCTGGTGGTTTAGTTTGACTCTTGTTCACATTTGTCTTGGTTGGTTCGAGCTTTCGTTTTTTCGTGTGATGGTCGTTTACCAGGATAGATGTGTTGCCCCCTTGCCACGGGGGAGGCAAAATGGCGGTGTTATAATTTAGCTCCGGAGAGCCTGTTGGGAATGATAGAGCCATCATCGAGCTAGTTAATTCAGTGTGAAAGAACTAGTCGAGAGGCTGTTAACCCCTGGCTAGGTTAGTTGGATTCGCTTTCGACAGATGGGCGTCACGTGGAGTTTTGTGAACTTCACAGGGCACTGGACACACGTCTGCACGTCTGGGCATTCAGCAGCAACTGGATGGTCACGTGCTGTTTTGTGGACTTTGCAGGGCACTGGACACACGTCTGCACGCCTCGACACTCACCAGCGAACTGTGTTGCTATAAATGAAACTTAATAGTTGTTGAAACCGCTCGAAAGTCTTGTTTCTAAATCATTCCCTCGTCTCGTATCGTGTTCATCAAATGGAAAAGGAGATTGTGTTTTAATGAAATCGCTTGTTACTATCAATCTTGCTGTGTCACTCGCATAGGAGAAGAAAGTGAGGAAGGAGAAAAAAATTAAGGTAAGGTCATCAATGAGCAAAATGTTTAATGTAATTAAAATTGTAATTAAAATTGAGTCCGCTGCAACCCTCATGACATTTAAAATTCCATACGTATATTGTTATACGTAACATTGCGATATTAAATATATTCGATCAAATAGGTTGTGTTCAATCAACATTCAATCTCGTTCCCTGAAAGCTGTTCATGGATATCTGCTTGGATACCTTACGCACGGAAATAGAGAGTGTTAACAGTAACAAACCCTCTATGTAGTGTTTTTGCTTTGCTCTTTTGAACAGGTAGATGACATTTTGCTTCGAAAAACGGATATATATACCACGGATATGCACATACAGAGTATGTGTATCGATATACACATTGATATACACCTTTGTACAAAGTGTCAAAAAAGTATTTATCGCGGTATTTTTTTCAAGCCATTCTACACCTTCGATTTGATGAAAATTGGTTAAATAAGTGTAGCGCAAAATTGATCTTGACCACAATTTTCAGTGTCAAATTGTTTTTCTATTGCATCATATAGTGCTCATTAGAAAGGAAAGTTCCGTTGTTTTAGAAAAAATGTTTGAAATTTCATTAATACTTAGACTGATTTTATTCATATTTTAAGGTCAAATATGGAATACAATAACATCAATACTAATATCTACTTTTTTGTGCGAATTACTTTATATTTCAATCTTCCTTGATACGCCGTGACAAGCAAAAGTGTAAACACAGCCCGTTGATTTTATGTAAAAAGCGAATGTCGAAGGTATAATGAGAAAAGAGCATTATTTGACCATTCCACAAAATAATTTACCTAAATAGTAGTTAATTCTATTGGATATAATAAACGTGAAGTAGTACTAGTGGACGAAATATCTATGTTGAAACCTTGATTCGACGAGTATAATTAATGTGCAAAACTGTAAACATGGTTTGAGATATCCATTTTTGTAAAATGATTTGTACATTATTAATGTTAATGAAAGTTAACTATTACATTTCGTTAATAATAACTTGTAGTTACTGTTACCTAATCTTTACCGATCACTTGAGAAATTAGTCTTTTACATTTATGTGTTTACTTTTTTCGCTCGTCACTGTACATGTTTAAGTCAGATATGAAATATCTGGCGTATTCCAGCGGCTTTGATTAAATCTAAGATGTTGATATCCTTAATATGGAGAATGTTGTTAGTAAAGTAACTATTTCTATCCAAAAACAAGATATCTTTGAGACAACGTGAATTTTCGTTCCAATTTTCTTAACTTACAAGTATAACATTTTCATCGCATGATACAATCTATCCTACAAAGTTCTTGCACACGACGAAGCTGAGAACATAGATCTTCTTCAAATATTATTTTTCTGACTGCTTCGTGTGGAATTTTTACTCGACGAGATGTTATTAAACGCTTAAAAGCTTATTATTAAACGATAACATACTTTTTCCTACATGGATGAACATGAAAGACGTCGAGTGAGGAATTAGAACAATAGTGGATGGTTGGAAACTATTATGCTGCGGTCTACCATTCGTTTGTGCCTATATATACCACGGAACAAAGGATAATTTTCACCGAATTCATGCAGAGCACATTTTCTAAGTTTTACTGTATATGATTACACCCATTATATTATATTTTTTTTTTTGCGTGGGGAGGGGAAAATGCTATTACGCATGCCCAGTGACCCGCATCACTGGGTTATGTGGGAGTCGGTCGGATGTCGTTGCCATACCCACTAAAAACCCCTCCTTCTTCTTCCTCCGCTTGGGGGGCAGACAACCCCGGTAAAACCTGTCGGCAGTCATCAGGGTTGTCCTTTCGTGCCCCGTGGTATCTACTTCTTCGGGCAGTTACTGCTCATGTCGTCCTCTCAGCCAGTTCAGAATACTGGGCTGGTCTCCTCCTGCGGTTTTTCGTTGCTTCATGTTCTTGCCCTCATTGCTCCGCGTAGTTGTTGTTTCGCTCGTTCTCCTCCTTGCCTCTTCCCAGGCCCTCGCTGTCACCCTCCTGTGACACATGACGGTCTTGCAGAATTGCCTGAATTTATTCCAGCTCTCGTCCTTGGTGGTCACCGTGGCGATCAGATTGCCCACGTCTATCTTCCCGCCCAGAGCGTTCTCCAGCTCGATCCTTCTGTCCGTCCACTTCGGGCACGCGAAGAGGGCGTGCTCTGCATCGTCGTTCGGGTCTCCACAGTCGAGACAGTTGCTGTCGCTGTCCCTGCCAATCCTTTTCCTATAGACACCGAAGCTCCCATGCCCGGTTAGCAGCTGCATGGTGTGGTGATCGATGTCCATCTTCTTTTTGGTAAACAGCAGCGCACTCGGTATTACCTTCTTTGTGATATTTTCTTTTTTGTAGTTGTTCCACTCCTTCTGCCAGGCCTCTTGGGCCTTCTTGCGAATCGCCTCCAGTTCCTCCTTCAGCTTGCAGCCGTCATCCGTGCCAATCCTGGACCCATGGATCTTGTTCCTCTCGTAGGTCTCTCCGAGCATCTTTATCTTTATGTAAATCGGGAGATTCCGGGTCAACACGCAAAGTGCCGCGTGGGAGACGGTACGGTATGCCGTCGTTGTTATGCACAGGACCGTCCGTTGTGCTCGTTTCAGCTTTTTCCTGTTCTTATCGGTATTCGCTGTTCTAGCCCACACCGGTGCTCCGTAAGTTACGATGGACTCCCACACATTGTAGTAGAGCCTACGATCCAAGCTGGGCGGCCCGTTGATGTTGAGTAGAATTCCCCTAAGGGCTCCTATTAACTTGTCGGCTCTGTTACACACCATCTCGATATGCGCACCGAACCTCCGACTGGAGTCAATGACGACTCCGAGATACCTGATGCGATCGACCGTTTCGATGTCCGAGGAGCCCAACCTGAGTTTCACCACTCTCGGCACTCGCAAGCTTGTGATGAACATGACCTCCGTCTTTTCTCTCGCCAGGGTGAGCCCGACACTCGTGCACCAATCGTTGGCGATCCTTAGCATCGTGTTGACCTTGGCGGAGGCCTCTTCGTTCCTCCCGACGGAGCATGTGATGGCCAGATCATCCGCGAAGGCGGTTGCTCTGACCATTGGCATGTTGTCGAGTCTCTCGAGCAACCGGTCATATACCAAGTTCCACAGGAATGGTCCGAGGATGGATCCCTGTGGGACTCCCGCCGCCACCTCGTGCTCCACCGTGCCGTGCTGGTTGCTCACGATGATCCTCCTTCCGGATAGGTAACTGCCGATTAGACTTTTGACCTTCCATGGCAGCTTCCTCTTGTCAAATTCCTCGTATATGCTCTTCCAGCTGAGCGAATTGAAGGCATTGCTAATATCTAGGGTGATCATCACGCATACTACCTTCTTCTGTTTGCAGATGTTGGCAAACTTCATCACCTGCGTGATGGCGTCTACCGTACTCCTCTTCTTTCTGAAGCCATATTGCCTCCGATGGAACGGGTCCATTCCAATGCATCTCTCGATGATCTCCTTAAAGCATTTTTCCCAGATCTTGCTCATGGTTGGGAGTATGCTTATCGGCCGGTACGCGTTAGGGAAACTGGGATCCTTACCCGGTTTCCTTAGCAGTATTACTCTGGCCGTCTTCCAGCAGACTGGGATCCTTCCTGATTCAGTGATGCCGTTGAACGCCCTTGTCACGAGCTCGCTCCTGCGACTCGCTACCAGCTTCGCGATCTCGCCCGGCACGCCATCGACTCCTGCAGCCTTCTTGGTGTTCATTCTTCCGGCGGCATCGACGACATCGCCTTCGTCGATGGCGACGCTGAGGCTAATATCTCCTTCTTCTTCGGTCTCTGCCTCTTCGCGGCCCTCATAATGGGGGGGTCCGTGTCCTAAGGTGAATAGCCTCTGTAGGACTGCCTTCACCATGTCAATCGGCATGTCGTTGGTTGGTCCCTTGCTTTTACATTTCTTCATGACCGTGCGATAGGGTTTGCCCCAAGGGTCGCTCTCCAGTATCTTGCAGTATTCTGCCCAGGCTGTTTTTTTGCTGCGGGCGATCTCCTTTTTTAATTGCCTTCGGATCTCCTTGTAGGCGTTGACGAGGGGCTCGGTGTTGCCGTCATTCTTCTTCCTTTCTCTCGTCACCTTCCTGAGCGCTTTGTGCGCCTGCGCTCTCAGTTCCGCGATCATCGGGTTCCACCAGTAGTTCGCGTACTTGCGGCTCTCCGCACAGTTCGACTTCCTTAGCATCCCTTCGCACGTACCTTCGATGCTCTTTTGCAAGGGCTCGGCCCCATCCTCTCCGATAGCCGCGTTGAGGTCCTCCTTCTTCAGTGTGTCGTCGAATCTGCTCAGGAACTCCTCCGGCGACATGTCCTTGGTCACGTACCTGTAGAACTTCGATACGGTTCGGGTCTTCCTCGCCTTAAACCTGTGGAGCACGTACAGATGGTCCGAGGCCGAGTATTTGTCCAAGACCGCGCTTCCGGCGTGTATCTCGCTGACCTTATTGGATACGCTTATTATGTCGGGGAAGCTCGTCTTCCCGTTCATGAAGGTGTACTTTTCCATGAGCCTCAATGGAAACACCCGGTGGCCGCTTAGTGCCTCCATTAAGACTCTCCCTCTCTTGTCTGTGGTCGATCCTCCCCAACAGGTTGACTTTGCGTTGAAGTCTCCGGCCACGACGACCTTGTCGTGTCCTCTAGCAGCGCTCTTCGTCATAGTCGACAGCGTGTCTATGTATTCGGAATATGCTAGCTTATTTATGTTGGGCGAACAGTATCCGCTGAAGCAGAAGACGTCGCCGACGCGAACGCCCACTATCCCGTCGCTCTTGACCTCTGTTGTTTCATCAGGCAGTTTGCCATTGAGGAGTGTGACCCATATCGAGGCGTCTCCTTTGGTGTCATTAAACCAGTGCGGTAGCTGCCTGTTCGGCTCGGAAATTATTATTATATCCGGCCTAAGTTCGATCGCGCATTGGTGCATCATGTCCTGTGCCAGCTTGCATCTGTTGAGGTTTATCTGCAGTATCCTCATTTATTCGCTTTCAAGCGGCTTCTATATTCTGGACAAGCCAGGGATCCGGTTACGTGGTCAAATTTCACTCCTTTCTCCTTGCTGCAGATGGAGCAGCAGGGTGCGTTGGCGCAGGCAGCTATCGTGTGGTCTTTGGCTCCGCACTTCCTGCAAATCTCCTTTCCAGGGCTTATCGCCGTGCATTTGTTCGCGATATGACCGAACATGTGACATCTGTAGCACTTTACCACATTGGGTAGTGCCTTTATCGAGGCTATCGTCAAGCCGGTTCTGATCTTCCGGCTCGCCCCCTCTTTGGCCAGATAGGCTTTCGGCATCATCACTATTGCCGATTGGGTGCCCCACGGCGCCATTTTTAGGGTCTTTACTTCGACCTCAGTGATGTCGCTTATGCCCAGTTGCATTCCTATCTCCCTGACTAGTTCTTCCTTGCCTACGAGCGGGTCTATATCCCTGATCTCTACGGAGGTCTTGTCGCGCATTGGTAGCGCTCTCACCTTGCCTCTTAGCGCCGTGTTCATATCCACCGCGGTCTTTTTGGCGTTGCTACCTGCTTTCAGCTCGATCAGAATGTCACCTGTTCTGGTCCTCCTAATTCCACAGCTCTCTTTTAGGGTCTCCCTTGCCCCCGTCAAGTCTTTGTAGACCTGGATCCACTCCTTGTCTTGCCCTACTTTGACGAGGATGGCTTCGGGTCTGTTACGTATCCTCTTCGGTCCCTCCGGCCTCTTTGGCTTGTCCAATGCCGCCCTTCCTGCGTTCGCCTTACTGACCACCGTCGGGGTGTCCGTTCTTTTTCCTTTCCTTCCGCGGACAGGGATCCAGTCATCCTTTACATCGCTGTTCGTGCAGTCCGTAGTCGCTTTTGCCGAGCTGTTGCCGGCACAGGCTCCTGCGTAGGAGGCCTCCACGGTCGTTGGTCTCTTTCTCTTGGTGTCGCCCTTCCCCTCGACGGGCGATCTCTCCTTCCTTTTTCCTTCCTTCTCCTCACTCCTCCCCGGAGGGGTGGTCATCCTGGTGGCCGTGACTGTCCTAGCGTTCCTCTTGAGCCTCATCTCGTCCAACATCGAGTGGAGCTTGATCGCTTTTTTACTGATAGCGTCCCTCCTTTTCTTGATGTCGGTATCCTTTTTGCTCATGAGGTAGAGTCTGCTACCTATGCATTGGATTTCGCGGAAGACTTCTGTGATGATTTCCGTCATCGCCTTCCATTCGCTCATTTTGATGACGATACTGTCCTCGTCATTGCTTTTGGTCTCGGCCGTTGCTCTGTTCGCCATGGCCTTCCTCCTGAGACATTCCCTTGGTGCCGCCGCTTCGCTGCCGCTGTCCGACATTTCCGCCGGTGTGTCTAGCTCCGAGGTGCTGGCCGCTTCGTCCCTCGTTGCCATCGGCTGGCTCCTGGCCAGGCTTCTCGTTGTCTTGCACGCACTCCCATCCACTGGGGACTTTCTCATATATCTGGTGATCTTGTCATCTTTCGGGATTTGTTCCTTGGCGAATCGGGTCGCCTTTTCGGTGGGTGGTGTCTTATCCTTGAGTGCCTGCATTGGCATCTCGACATCCTCGATGATTCCCGCGATGTCTTCATCAAATTCGAGGTATCTTCTTGTGCTTCTCTTGCACATCTTTTCCTCTGTGACAACTGCGGATGTTTCTTGGTCCCCGGTCGTGTTTACCGAACGAGGGGAGGCCCTGGGATCGACCTTCCCCTCGCCGTTCGTCCAGTCGTTGGGTGACCGTCGGGTCGAGCCTGGGACGCTACTCGAATCCCCGACGGAGCCTGGAAGCTCCGAAACCCCCTGAGCCGTAAGTTTACTTACCTTATAGTACTTGTCCATATTGAATTTGTATCTTTAATATACATATATATATATATATATATATATATATATATATATATATATGTATGTTTGAAATGGATGTCCTTCGACGTAACCGGTCGTCGTATGCTCCCACTGTATCCTTCCGCGTGTATGCGATTCGTGTCCTAAATAACTTGCCGATGTCGTCGTAAAGTCGCCAGTCGTATGACTGATGACCGGATACTAAAACTCGCAGTGTCACTATCACTGTTCGACGCGGGGAGTTTAGACTGGCCCTCCACGGGGGCGCTCTCCACCACTCCTTGGTTACCCAGGTAGCCCGCACGGTGGCGCTTCGGTCTCGCGACCCAAGATGGCCTCCGCTCTGCCCCTAACCTCACTTTTCACACACAGCACTTTCAATCGTTTCTCTCGCTTTTATACCAGCGAGCTCCCCTATTTCTTGTATTCCCACTCATTCCGGAGCACTAGAAACTTCACTTTCGTGCACTTTTCCGCCCGAGTTCTTTAATTTACCCAGATATTTCGGTTATGCCTACGGAGCGACGTGCACGTGTCCGTTCTGCTTGCCGCCATCATGATGATCCCCATTATATTATATAATGTTATTACGATGTTTTTTTTTTTATTTATTTATTGAAATTCACAATTTGTCCAATTTGGACATTTGGTGGAATTTTTTAACAGTTAAATTAGCATGTTGGTGGCTACCCCCAGAGTGGTACCATCCTCGTGTTTGTTAGGTTATGTCCTTTATAAGGTCTGCTGGTTGCTTCGTTTTTAGTCTTCTGTCCATGTTTATGGTTTTGTATGTTTCCGCAGCTAACCGGTTTGGGCGTGTTGCTATTCTTGATTTGTATTTCTCGAAGTATCTGCTAATTTCTTCCTTGACCGTTGGGATTCCCAGGTCCCTCCGTATATCTTCGTTTCTGACGTACCAAGGTCCGTTTACTATTGTTCTGAGGATTTTAGCCTGTATTACCTCTATTTTTTTTATATGGCTCATTGCTGCCGTCCCCCATAATGGTATTCCGTACGTCCAGATTGGTTTTATGATCGTTTTATATATTTTTAATTTATTTTCTATGCTTAATTTGGATTTTCGGCTTGTTAGCCAATGCATTTGTCTCCTTGTTTTCTGTATTTTTTCTACTATTGATTTGATGTGTAGTTTCCATGTGGGTTGTGTATCTAAGTGGAGTCCTAGGTATTTGACATGCTTTGTTTGCGTTATATGCGTGCCGTTCAATAAAATGTTTGGTGGTATCTTTTTTCGTAGTGTGAATGTAATATGGTTGCATTTATTGGGGTTTGCTTTTATTTGTTTTTCTTGTAGCCAATTTTCTATTTTTATGACATGTTCTTGTAGTATTTTGACTGCCGTTTCTGGGTTAGTATGCCTGACTAGTATAGCTGTGTCGTCCGCGAATGTCAATACTGTGCTGTTGGTAGTTGTTGGTATGTTCGCCGTGTATAATGTGTATAGTATTGGGCCTAGGACGCTTCTTTGTGGTACCCCGGCCTTGATGTCTTTAACTTGAGAATGTGTGTCTTTGATTTTTATTACGAAGGTTCTGCTGCTTAGGTAAGATTTTATTAATTGGTGTATTTGCTCCGGGAATTGTTTCCTAATTGTTTGTAGTAGACTTTCATGGTTAATTTTATCGAATGCTTTCTCTACGTCTATAAAGAGGGCTGTGCAGTATTCCTTGTTTTCTAGTCCTACTATTATTTCGTTTATAAGCCTGTGCATTTGCTCTATCGTGGAGTGTTTGTTTCTGAAACCAAATTGGTGATCCGGTATTAGTTTTTTTGTCTCTATTATTGTTTTTATCCGGCAATATATTATTTTTACCAGTATTTCGGAAAATACTGGAAGCAGTGATATTGGTCTGTAAGATGCAGTTTGGTGCGGGTCTTTGCCTCATTTATGTAACATTTTGATCTGTGCTAATTTCCATGGTTTGGGGAAGCATTGAATTCTTAGAATTGCATTGAATATTATTGTCATTAGTCTTATTGCTTTTGGCGGAAGGTTTTTCAAGATTTTACCATTGATTAGTGTATTTTCGAGCTATCGCGGGGAGACGCGATCGTTAGAATACGCGTCAACGGGAGTCGTAAATTCCCGTTACGATTAGAATAATCGACACCACGAATAGTTCGATCCTCGTATTTCGGTTAGGATAATCGGGATGGTTGATGCGGTATAACACTGGTAGTCACTGAGTTATAATAATGTATATTTCCAACACTTTATACAATCACACAAAGTAGTAACGCCGTTGATTAAGATACAGATAACGAGAGAAGGGTTAGTCTTGGATGAGAAAAGGAGAGCTTTAGGCGCTCTAAGCCCTTGAGAGTTATAGGAACTGTCGGAGTTCTGGATAATGTGAGAGCCTTAGGAGACTCTAGGCCGTGTAGGCACCTTGAGAGTTGTAGGAAACTCTGAGAGATATAGGAACGGTGAGAGTTATAGGGAATGCAGGAACTCTCGGCACCGTGAGAAATGATGAAGGAACTCTGAGAGATGCAGGAACGGTGAGAGCTATACGGATTATAGGAACTCTAAGCACCGTGAGAGACGATCAAACTCAGGAGAGATAGGAACGGTGAGAGTTATAGGAAATGCAGGAACTCTAGGCACTGTGAGAGACGATCAAACTCTGAAGTTTTATTCTAATGTGAATGCGGAGGAAAGCTCGGTATGGGTGTGCCCTTTGAACGAAGAACGCGGATTCGTTGCTTACATTTTCAGTTAGGAAAGTGAGGGCAATGATCCGCGATGCTGATTGGTTATGAGCAATGTTGGGAAGGAAGATAGGAGGAAGAAGCCTCCTACTAACTTGGGTCCTAGGCGACATCGTTTATGGGGAGACTCGGATTTTCCGTTAGGGAGATCTCCGCTTTTTTCGTTAGGCCACTACCTGCTTTCTCCGCAATTCTTAAGAGCACGTAATAAACCCAAGGACCCTTCTAAAAAACCAGCTGAAAACACTTCTGGAATTAGAAAGTCCTTTCTGGCAAACAGATTGACTTAAACCATGTGTGCGAACAATGCAGTTAGAATTTCGACTTTATGGTGGGTCCTTAGGCCTATAGAGGGTTCGAAGGACGGCACGTCGACCGTTGGCTGTCACGCCGCGCGGGATGGAGTGCAGATGTGTTGCGCGGCGTAACAATTAGGTCGATTCCTGGCGCTTTATTGTTTTTTGTTTTATCAATTATGTTTCTAATTTCTTGTGCTGATGTTTTAGGTATAGTGTATTCTTTGTCGGTTGTGGTAATAGTGGTTTGTGGATCCTCCTCCGTATGACTTTTGAGGTTGCTGTTGTTGATAATGTGTGGTGTGAATGTGTTGCAGAGGTGGTTGGAGAATTCTTCAGCTTGTTCTTCGTTGCTTCTTACCCATGTGTTATCTGCTTTTCTGATTGCTGGGACGGGTATTATTTGCTTCCTTATTTATTTCGTGGCTTTCCATAGTGAATAGTTGGTGTTCTCGTGTGTGGAGAGTGTCCCTATGAACTTTGCGAATTCGTTATCGTTGTGCTCCTTTATTTTGTTTTTTATTTCCTTTGCAAGTTTGTTTAAGTGTTTTTTGTTTTCTCGAGTTCTGTATTTTTGCCATTTTGCTTTTGCTTTTCTTTTTTCTCTGATTTTGTCGAGTATTTCTTGCGGGATTGCTATTGTTTGTCTGCTGGTTGATTCGGGTGTAGTCGTTGTCCTTGCTGCTTCTTGAACAGTTGCTGTCAATGTTGCTACTGCCTGTTCTATGTGTTCCGGAGTTTTCAACGGGATGTTGCAGTTTATTTTGCGTTCTATTATTTCTTTGAAAGTTTGCCATTTGGTGGTTTTATTGCATAGTGTTTCTGGTTTGCTATAGTGTATTGGTTTGTTTCTGTATTCAATTATTATGGGTGTATGATCGGAGCTGAGCTCGAGGTTGGGTGTTATTTTTAGTTTATTTGTGTTTAGTCCCCTTGTAACTGCAAAGTCCAGAAGATCTGGTTTTTTGTTCAGGTCAGTCGGCCAATGTGTCGGTGTTCCTGTGGATAATATATTGAGGTTATTATTTCTAATGTATTTTTCCAGTGTTCTGCCTCGAGGTATAATGTTTCTTGACCCCCATAGCGTGTGCTTTGAGTTGTAGTCTCCCGCTGCGATGTACCTGTCCCCTAGGTCCTGGAAGTATTCTTCCCACATTTGTGATGTTATTTTGTGTCGCGGAGGCACTGCTGACAACTGGAAGTAGTTGCTGCTAGTTTGAACTGTAACAGTGGTTCCTTGTTAATATTCTTTGTTAACTTGGCTGTGTAGATAATGTTTGATATCGTTTCTGACTATCACTGCTGTCCCTCCGTGAGCTTTTCCTGAGGGGTGTTTGGTATCATATATGGTGTAGTATGGTATTTTCAAGTAGCTTTTTGTAGTGAAGTGTGTTTCTGAGACATGTAGTTTGTCTATATTGTTACTGTATATGAATGTTTTAATTTCGAGGACCCGTTGTTGTAGGCCGTTTGAGTTCCAGGCTGCTATTTGTAGAGTGTCCGTTTTTTATTCTTTGCTTAGCACGTTTGTAATTAGTTGTAGCATGACTATGATTTGTTGGGTTTGCTGTCTGAGTACTGCGTTTTGTTCGCTTATCATTCTGGATTACGATGTTATCTAATTAATTGTTGTCTATTTGTTTTGATACTTATATTAACCATTATTTATAACATAATATACTAAATACAATTAGTATACACAGTTAGTATAAGGATTAGTATAAGAAATTTTAAACAGCTTTTTTCAAAAGAACGAATCATTTACGATCCAGGGGTTTTCTGAAACTTTCGTTTCTCGTGATAAGTACTTTATGATGCAATAAAAAATTTTGTCTGAAAATTATACTCAAGATCAATTTCATGATCCATTTTCTCTAACAGATCTCCATCTTCCACAGCTACAACAAATAATTCTTTGACACTCTATACATTTAACATCGATTATAATTCTGATAATTGAAACACCGAACATCAATGTGTTTATTCACTACGCCAACACAGATAACAATTAACATTGATATATAATATATGTCGGAGATGAAAGAACACCGGAACCCCTCCTTGGATTCGCGGGAATACCGTAACGTTGTAACTTAGATTAAACAAATGCCGCTCCGATTATTCGAGATTTATGATCATGAGCTTGTGCTCGAGGCGACAATCAATCGCCGAACGTAGCCGCGGTCAAAGGGATGAACGTTTTATCTAACAAAGGCACAGAGTAACTGTATACCTCTCCTTAAAAGAAATAGTCGTAGCGACACGTGGCAGTAAATACTTCAATAGTTTCTATCCCGCGGCCCGCCACACGCAGATTTTGTCCTCCGGGTAAGATGATCGCCGGATGTCGGCATGCCTTTGTAGTGTATGTTTAGCTAACGTGAGGACCCGTTATAGATCTTAAGATTTAGTCAAGCGAAGTCCTTCAAATAGACTTTGTTGCAACTACGGGAAGATAGGAGAAACCTATCTTCCACGATGCCCCCCGTCAACAACCTCCCCTCAAGGGCGGCCAGCATCTCTTTCAAAACGCCGATATGGAGATCGACAAATTAGCAACAGCGCTAATTTCCCTCACCTTTGGAACGAAAGCTTTCGTTGACGAATCCGGGGATCTCATGTCCTTAGACACACCCATTATAGTTTTCCTCGACGGCATCATCGAGACGGAGATTCTTTCTTTCGTACGATCTCATCGACGAGTGACAGTACCACCTTACAACCAGTGAATACCTCACATCTAGTTAACAAAGAGTTAGACTTGAACTGTGCGAGAACATACGTTTATCATCCCGTGACCGCGGATTCGTTTCGAACCTAAGATCATTATCACTAGTGCTACGAGTGCCTAATCTTGTTGATAAGCCTGTGCTAGTAAACTCTTTATTGTATCACGGCAATGGCTAATTGTAATGAGAATTCATCAAACGCCCCTCTCCATAATCCTGACCCTAATCCGACATATATATTTGACGATATATATCTGAAAGAATAGAAATTTCATTTAATCGACTATATGACCATACTCGGTTAAGTACCAACAACGACTATCTATCAACTTTATCTTACTTCCTCAAAGGTATAGAAAGACTTTAAAAATATCAGCCATGTGATTTGGTCCTTTAAAATTTGGAAGTAATATAACGATAAAATACCATCAAAACATTTAAATTTCCAATATTCAAGAGAAACTTGAAATCTCGTTTATTTACTCAGCAACAAAATCTTATTTACCTTCAGAGAACCTATACAATTTTTTCACAGCTCAATATCTCTCCTTTAAACAAAACATCAAAGTATGTTATTCCTAACTTCAATGGGCTCAACTCAATTTTTTGATCAATTTCTCTCGTCCTATACGCTCGTTTCAAAGCTTATAATATCATCTACACCTTTGTCTTGTGTTCCACCCATGGTTCCTATGCATGCAATTTTATTATTATCGTTCCAAAGGATCTTCGCATTTCTGTTTCGCTCGTCATAGGTATTCACATCTGTTTTATCGTGCTGTTTCATCTTCTGGGAACGATATGGTCGGAAATGTTATGATGTTGAATACGCACAGGTCGTTAAACGAGAATTAATTCAAGATAGATTCAAACGGAGTTAATTAAGTGATCCCAATTCCACCGCCTTGGGGGCTGAACGCGTTTTCCTTCCGAACGGTTCGCTCGTGTTGAGTGATGCAAATTTCAGCAAGTGTTTCACCTACGTGTTTACTATTAAATTTATTTCTTATCTATCTATATCTTATCTTATGAGAGTTTCGCCTGGTCTTAATTGGTTCTGTTGATTCTTATCGTTGTGAAAAGTCGATTCGCTATATATCTTTTGTATAGAGAACTATTATGTGATGTAAGAGTGTAATGTTGTAATATTTGTGATCCTTACTTTATTAATTTTGTCACTGAGCCGTTCTTTGGTTCGTTGAGCAGTTCATGTTCCCTACTTGTTTCGCTTGGGACTTTCATAATTTTCGTAATTACAATAAAAGGTTTAATTTGTAATAAGTTAAAGATTTGGTCCCTTGCTTTATGATGTACGAGAACCTTTGAACTAACAACTTTGAAGTGACAACGGAACGAGAAATGATAAGCTTTCATTTCAATCTATATTTAAGATATTTAATATTTAATCGGTTTTCGTGACACCGAATAAATAATAAATAATAAATTTGAAGGGAAAAAAACAAGAGATTAAGAAAAAATTCTGAAAGAGACACAAATCGGTAGTATTATATTATATTACTTTGCGAATTACTTTTCAAGCATAAAAATAGTTTGACGGTCACTTGTAGTTCCTTCCTTGCCATTTCATTTATTAAATTCGTTTAATTTCGTAAACAAAATAGCCACTCGTGGCGAGTTTCGTGTTTAAAATAGAATTTTGTCATACAGGCTGGTTGGTAATTGATAGTACAGGCGGAAAATTGGTGATTCTACTCGAAAAAAGAAGTCGAAAATATAGAATAAAAATTTTTCGTTTGAGACTTTATTTTCGAGAAAATCGACTTTGAATTTTTGATCGGTATGCCTGCAACGCGTTGCAACATATTGGAACGGTTTATCAACATAACGTCAATCGAAACACAATCTACAATAAAATCCGTTATAACGAAACGTGATAAAGTGCACGCGTACCGAGCGAAAATTCAAAGTCGATTTTCTCGAAAACAAAGCCTCAAATGAAAAATTTGTATATTTTCGACTTCTTTTTTTTACCAGTTACCAACCACCCTGTATATCCAACAGCTCACTTTTTCTTTGTAAATATTATTAATAATTTTATCAATTTTTTATATTTCCATCTTTCATACAAGTGACAATGAATCATAAAAGTTTCATAGAAATCACAAAGATTAGGGGATAAGTATACCACTATATTTTCATATATGTATATGTATGTATATTCCCAAATTACATGATAGAATATGAATAATATTGAACAAAATATAATCAAGTATACAGTACCATGGAAATACAACAGATTACAATTTTCTACCTGTCACCGATTCATCGTCATCTCCTTTCATTCTTTTGACATATATAAAAACAAATTAACCCGTCTGAAATAATCATACCTCGCTCTTTGAATACAAAAATCTATTCAAATGAAATAAAGGGGAAGAAAATAAGAATAAATATAATTACTCAGGTATAATCTTCTCAAGGTATAATTATTCAGTTACAAATGATTCTTCGTTAACACACTACATTGTACACTACTTCTTTTCCCGGTGGCTGAAGCTAATCGTCGACGTTTATAAGGTACGAATTTTGTCAACGGCGCCATCGGAATCTTTATTGAGAAATTAAAATATTACAATTGCCATCACTAAGCTCAGCGTCCACAATACACTATGTTTTTCAAGTTTAGGTGAACCATCGACGATAACCACATCAGATCCGGACCAATACTCAGTGCCAACCTCATCCAGGCATTCGAACTCGCAACATCGGCGTCCAACGCGGAATCTCTTGCAGCTCTGTAATAAGAAGAAATCGATTAATTGTACGGATCAATCGTCACTAGACTACTCGAAAATCCAGGTCATTCAAAGAATAAAAGAAGAAAGAATTGCTCCAATTCCACCATTGCTTCAGCAAAACTAGTATTTGAGAACCATTGGTCAAATATATTATAACACTAAACGTACATTTCGGGAAGAATAATTTGTGCTATGAAACAGAATACGATAAAGTTCAAAGGTTACATCGATTTTCAAAATTTTATAAATTCAGGTGTATGACAGTATCAGTCAGCTCTTTTTCTGTCCCCAAGCGCCAAAATTCATTCCGACTACCATTTTATGTATTTTACAGAAGTAAGCCTTCATTCATCTCCCATTCCATCCACCAACATGCTCTCGACGTATTCTCTTCTAAGTAAAATATTGATGTTGAGCCAGACATCCTACTGAATAATCTTTTCAGTGTTACTATAAGGTATTTAAAACCAGGGTTAGTGCTTATACGTTAGATGTAATACTTGGCATGAAACCTGCTTATATTGATATTAAACTTATGCATAGTAGGATGTTGGACCATTGTCAAAATGAAATTACAATACACACAGTTTCACCGTGGAAAAGTGGATCTTTCTAGCATGTCTACGCAAATGATGGTTGGAGGGGCGAGGGGGAGGGGGAACTGTACATGCGCCAAACACCGTTACGTTCGTAATTTTTCACACAAATTTACAACTGTAGGGAAAAAATTATCTCTGATGTTTCAGATGTTAGAAATTGACAATATCGCAGAACGGAATGCTGTGTTCTAGATATTCTATTTTTGTTACGAAAGTGGTACAAACGAAGTCCACTTAAGAATAGTACAACAAAATCGGTTGACGTTAGGTTATCATGCAGATATCGCGGCTTTTGCTTTGGAAAGCACGCAACTGCCAGTCTCGTCGTCCCTTGTAAACGAGAGAAAGATATTGTAATTGGTCGGGATTAACATAAAACTCGTCGCATGCGATCAGATGGCCTGAATGTTTAAAAAACGAGAGTAGAGTGCGTGCTACGTGGTTCTAACAGTTTAGGCGGAAACTAATTATTGTAACCGGAGCCGAGATATGTAGCGATATTACTTTCCTCGACAAAGCGTATAAGGTGAGGAAAGAATCGCGATAAGGTAGAACAAGAGACAGGAATTCTTTACGTAAAGCAGATCTGTCAACTAGATAGAGATCCTACAGCTATAACTACAGTGAATCCGTACTCTGGCGAATTGTCGTTTCACAAATAAAGCTTCTGAAAAACGGAATTCATAGAATATAACTGCTGTTGTAAGAATCTATATATCTGATTTTGCTGCCGTATTTGTCAGAACGTTTGTTTATCAAAAAAACGCATCCTCTGTAATCTTCTGTAGTTTAACAAGGCACAGTTAATAAAAGAGATAGAGCGTTAAACGGTGACGATTTAATCAAAGTTAAATAGATATTGGTCTCTTTAGTTAAAATGCCCTATGATTTATTTGCATCATTTTTTTTCCATGCAATTTAAAATATTTAAATAAACAATATTTACCAAATATTCAAATATTTAAAGAAACAGTAGTCCATACAATATAATTTTATTTGATGGTTATTTGATATTTAATATTTTGGTTTACATACAAAATTGAAATTATACTTTGCTTGAGGACAAAAATTCTAATTGCATTCCTAACATATACCAATAATTATTGATCGAAATAGAAAGAACTGCAGGACTAGGAAGATTACTTAGCATCTTATATAGCCTGGCAAGGCTCGAACGTTTCATCTTCCTGTAGATTTTCTTTGCTTTTAGACTTTCCTTCCATTTCTCTGAATTGGTATCTTCTGTACACTATTTATAAAAGAAGAATAAATTACATGTTACATCCAAGTTACCAATCCAAATAATTTTAAGTAAGAAAAGAGATCTAATGCAGCAGTTTCCACTTAAATATAGATCCGACGATTATTTACGAACAAATAGTATAAATCTTTTAGCAATATGAAATTCGCAATATTTATTCAAATATTTATGTAGTACCGGGGCCAGAAGGCCTAAGGTATCGGCCGAACTGTAAACAATGTACCGTTGGGTCCTTTAAGTGGACAGTTTACGTGAAAAGGCTGCGTGACCTTGATCACGGGGGTTTCGGGATACCTGTTCCGAAGAACGGGAAAAGGTAGAGTGGGCAGAGCGTGTGGAGCGTGCGGAGTGGACAGAGTTTTTGATTGGGAAGCAGTTTTTGCCACGCAAACATGGAAATTGCGATTCAAAATTGAATTTGCACTGGAAACGGTTGACGTTCCCGACTTCACGTGCCCGAAGTGAACGGACAGAAGGATTGAGCTGGAGAACGCTCTTGGCGAGAACATAGACGTGGACAATCTGATCGCCACGGTGACCGCCAAGAACGAGAGCTGAGATAAATTCAGGCAATTTCGCAAGACCGTCATGTCTCACAGGAGGGTGACAGCGAAGGCCTTGATGGAAGCAAGGAGGAGAACGAGAGCAACAACAACTACGCGGAGCAGTGAAGGCAGAGATACAAGACAACAAAGAACCACAGAAGGAGATCAGCCCAGTATTCTGAACTAGCTGAGAAGATGACGAGAGCAATACAGAATATACAGAATAACTGCCTGAAGAAGAAGATACAACGGGGCATGAAAGGACAACCCTGATGACTGCCGACAGGTTTTACCGGGGTTGTCTGTCCTCGAAGCAAAGGAAAAAGGAGGAGGGGTTTTTAGTGGGTATGGCAACAACATCGGCCCGAGTCCCACATAACCCAGTGATGCGGATCACTGGGTATGCGTAACAGCATTTTTCCCTCCTCACGCAAAAAAGAAAAAAAAACTATACACTCTATCAATTTTAAGTTGATAATTTCGTTATTATATAATTTTTCTTAGTCTAAACTGAATCCAGGGAGAAGAACTTTCATCCAATTACATACTTCATTAATTCATGAATTATATTCGTTACCGTACGTACAAAAAGAAAGTTGACTGATATAAAAATTCAAAGGATAGAATTTCTAAGCTCGCGATTGGAAACAGATTCAGTTCAATGGTTTAATTTGCCATTTAATTGAATTCTCTGGCAATTTCAGCGAACTGTGGGCTTTAAAAGTGTCCCGCATTCAAGCGCAAGACTTCTCCTCCACCTTTCCCTTTCTTTCAATTCCAACCTCAAGTAATTGACCAATTAATTCGAAGATATATTTACATGCTTGCAAGGGATTCAAACAACTTCGTTGCGTTAAATTCGCAATTATAACCAACACGAATGTCTCAATCAATGTGCAGCTCGAAACAAATAAAAGATAATTAACTTTTCAATATAACGATTGATATGTTTGATGAAGAAAAATGTATGAATTTTTAAAAACGTCTCCTAGTACATTTAGCATTTTTATAGTAAAAACTTAGAACACACACGCACACATATACTATTCCATGAAATGATTTACACAGCTATGAGTCTAATCCTATCATATTATAAAGGGATGGACGAACTTTTCCTAATAAATATAACTTTATACAAAATCTTGTTTAAAAAAATTAGTTTTTTATTCTCATTAAATTAATTTAATATCAGAATATATAATTTTAGTCGTTATCAAAATTTTATGTCAAATGCGTTCATAGATACATATATGAATATGTCGGGTTGACGTTAAGATTTGAGTTAGGGTTAAGGGCGTGAAACGAATCCCTATTGGCGCTAGACGTGATCATTATGCAATAGAGGAGATATTTACTAGTGCAAATATGACTATGATGAAATTGGACAAGTAATCGCGATAATTAGATACTCGAGAAGCTAATGACAATGATCCTAGGCTCACTAACGAATCCGCGGTCAAGGGGATGACGAACTCTACTTTTCTTCAACGTCTAAGTTGTACTCAATGTTAATGCATGGGGCAATCACTACGTATCTGAGAGTTACTTGAATCGTCTTTGAGATCGTACGGGAGAGTGGTTCTCCATCACGGTAACGCTGTCGAGGAAAACCATGATGGGTGTGCCTAAGGGCACGAAATCATCGGATTCGTGGAGAAAAGCCTTCATTCGGAAAGTGAGGGAAATTGGCGTTACTGTTAATTGGCCAATTTCCATGTTGGTGGTTAGGGAAGCGTGCTAACCGCCCTTAAGAGAGAGTTCGAGAAGAGGAAGCGTCGTTCGTGAGAAAAATAGATTTCTCCTATTTTCTCGTAGTTGGGACGAGGACTGTTTGTCGGTTTGAAGGACTTTAGTTAAACAAATCTTAAGATTTATAGCGGGTCCTCGGGCTAGCTGAACATGTACTGTGGAGACGCGTCGACATCTGGTAATCATCTTACTCAAAGAATAGAGTCTGCGTGTGGCGAGCCACGGGACAGAAATCGTTGAAATGCTTACCGTCGTGCCCCGTCCTAAGTATTTCTTTTAAGGAGAGCTATAGAGTTACTTCATGCCTTTGTTAGACAAAACGTTCATCCCTTGACCGCGACTACGTTCGGCGACTGGTTGTCGCCTCGAGCCCGAGCTCACTATCATAAATCTCAAATAAGTACAGTCGAATTGAATGACAACAGTTTCTTAATTCGGCTATGGTGAAATCTAAATTACAGTACTAGGGGTCTTCCCAAAGTTCCGAAGGGAAGGTTCCGGTGTTCTTTCATCTCCGACAAATAAATGTCTAATCCTATGTATTTATTTCAACTGAAATCTTAACTTAAATATTTATTAACAATATTCTGACGAATATGCAATGAAAGATAAAAACAAGTTTATTTTTCCTATAGAATGTCTCATGCTTCTTACTCATTTTATGTTTCTCGTTGTCAGTGCGTAACTACTTATCAGCCGCATGAATGCTAAGTTTTACTACTGAGAAACGAAGAGACATATAGATGCAAATATACGCTACCTCGCGTGAAAAAACATCAGATACATTAACCAGAAGGAATATCCGATACATATAAAATTCATAGCGTAGTTATTTATACATACGGAATATTTCTTTCTGTATGAAATATTCTTTCTTCTGAATTCTTATTATAAATGTATGTCCATTTCCTACCTTAAAATGTCTCTCCTTTGAAAAACTCCATTTAAATATAACGATCAACAAAATATTACCAATAAAAATATTAAAACGAGATGCTGAAAGAACCTTTTAATGAAGTACAAATGATTATTTCAACTTTAATTCTGTTAAATTTGAATTGAATCATTTATAAACCGAACAGGTGTATAAAATTTTATTGCGTAAAAATCATGAAGCTGAAAATTAGGAACGAATAACGAATGGGTAACCTAGTTTCATTAAAAGGTACGTGTACGGCGATCCGCGTAACAACTTCGACACTCCAATTATTATAAAGCATGTATCCTTCAGAGATTTTTTGCGCGAACGCAAGATACCTTTTACACGTGCAACTGAATAAGTGGAACGTGATTTTCAATATTTCTTCTTGTAGAACTTGTAACAACGTAACTGTTTCACGAATATTTTCCCTGACACTTTTACAACGATGCGTAGAAATCTCCTTTTCTAATTAATAACTTCAGCATTTCTCTGAACAGTTTCGTTGCGATTAAAAAATATACAAAGCTTACGACGTGCTTGTTTAAAAATATTTATATGGAACAAGATTTCGAATTTGTCGCATCAATCGCGATCTCAGCAGGTGTAAATTAATTCGTTCTAATGAACGAATAAATTAAACGGCTCGTGACAAAAATTATCCCTGTCCATGTTTGTCTTTCTAAAACTAATTCAAGGCGAGTTAAATGAATCGCTGTGTACCCTATTCGCGCAGCATGTGTTTTAACGACCAGCATGCAAGCGTTAACGGTGTACTTATTAATTAACGGTAACTTATTAATTAATTAAATTCGTGTATATCAAGTTTCCTATCATTTAATACTTTCGTGTAACTACAGAGCTTTGATACTATGAAATGGAATATAAAACTTGGTAAAAAAACGCGCTTCGTTAGGAAATGAGGGTGATGATGCAAATATTTTTTGTAGCCATTATATAGAATTTCGATGGTATAATTAATCAGTATCCTGACGGGATATACCAGCCCCTGACGGGACGAAAGTGACGAAAATAATTTGCAAACAGATGAGGATTGCAAGTATTTTCGAGTCCTTCATGGTTGTAAAAAATCAGGTAATGTTGTCGCTGTAGAATATGGGAAAATCAGGCGTTTCAATATCAGTTGTGCGGGCACTGGAGTGCGTAGACCAGAAATATCTGCGACAAAAATCAGAATACATTTGTTTTCGCATGATTGGATCAATTTTGTGTAGGACTAAGCTGATTGAACCTAACACGGGATAATTGTCCACCTTACGACCTTAACAAGCCCGCTTGATTCCCTGTAAGTGCTTGAAATTGATGCTTGTATTCTTTCCAGATTAACAAGCTTTGCCCCCCCTCCCTCTCTATTTCCTTAGATCGAGTTAGACTGCCACAACATATTATCTTTCTTCTTTGCTTTTCTTTTCTTTCGATCTTTTAAAGCCTTAAATCGCTGGTTATTACAGTGTATACAGTCAATTACCCTGTAAGTCGTAAGTACATGTTTTACGTTATTTTTCATTTTCCAGCTAAATTCCACAAAAACAAGAAATATACTTCCAACGTGTTTTCACGTGTCTCTAGCAAAGATCTCAAAAACAAGTTGCGGTGCAATTTAAGACGACAAATAGCACCGTGTGTCTCGTTGTGGGAACGCACGTGTAACGTAAATCACATCAGAGACCAGGACACACACACACACCGCGGGCAGGATGGTGTCCCGGTTGGCATACTTCCAACCCGATGGACCGATGAGGGAAACACATGGCGACCTTGGCGACAATGTATATTGCCGGAGTACCTGAGGATTCATTTATGGCCTAACGGTCCTTCCACCAAATGTTCTAGAAGCGTAGCAACGGTCACGTACGCCTACAGGGTAGTGGGGATAATGAGGGAACAGATGTCACCGAAAGTAAAAAGATTGTAACAGACTCAGTCTCGTACGGTCACGGCTAGAGCTCAGAAGTGTCTTATAAGTGTATAAACGAAGGAAAAATGAAGTTTTCTTCTTTCTTTTAAATTTCCTTTTATTTTACGTGACACACGCTTCGTCAGCTTTTTAAAAGCGCTCTCTGTCTGCTTTTTTCTCTCTTCACCGCCTATTCGTTTTTTCTTAACGAGTGAAACCGTTTATACGAGGACGGGAGCACAGAAATGACGTACTGGCAATTCTGTTTTGTGATGACACAAGCAGCCCGGTTTCAGTGAATTAAACCTGGCCCCAAGCTTCCAATTATCTCTCCCTTCCTTTCCTTTATTTTTCCCTTCTATATCGAGTTTGAGGTTTTCTAAATTTCCATTACAATCAACTATGGCTTTTCTCTATTTTATATGTTAGCCGATGATTCATGGCAAAAGCGTCGGCTGTAAAAATATTTGGAGTTGCAACAGCAACAAGTGTGTTTTCTCAAACAGAAAATATTGGAAGCGTACTCGTTGGCAAAACAGTTCACGGATAGTTCGTCCTCTGCTTGTTATTTGTTTCAATACCGTTAGCAAATAAATTCATGAAACATAGTGTGTTTCAACCGTTCGCGGAGAGACGCGAACGCTGGATAACGCGTCAACGAGAGTCGTAAATTCTCGTTACTATTAAACAATCGACGCCACTAACTGATTGATCCTCTATTTCTATTACCAGAATAGAGGTGGTTAGGTTTGAGTGTATACGAACAACTATACTGGGTTGGTTGATAAAAGTTTAATAAAAATAACGAAACAACAAGTTCAGTCAAAGATCAACAATTATAAACGAAAAAGATAACAGTCAAGGTTTGTTTAGCGGTTTGCTTATAACGAGACCTATCGCACAAGCAACAGCTTGAGACAGACGTTATGTGTTAGATTCGATTCAATGTGTAACGTTCGACGCGTCACAAGGAACTGATCGACTTTAGATGATCTCTTCGTCTCATCTTTAAGACAACCCCCACTATACTTAGGTCATGCCACCGTTCGCGCCTATGATCACGTATGTCTGTTCTTGCGTGGAAAACGTAACGGACCAAATTCGACGTTTCGAGAACTCGCTGCTTGGCGATAGCTATGCGCTCGTCGATACATTGTATATGATCCGGCGGTCAGATAAGACGATCTGACTGAGACATTGTAGGGCCGCGAGCGACGGTTAGAAAATACAGCCTGTGTTAAGCCTCGTGGCGTAACATCCTCCCCCCGTTGAGAGGGTACCGATCAAATGATATGGTGTGGAGTCAGGTGCGTCGCTGACGAATCTCCTTCGCTCCGTGTGGGTGGTCGGACTCGTCTGGATCTGGGTGAATGGGTAAGGGGACCAGTCTTTTGACGCCACGATCCAGGGTAGTTGTTGCCGTCTGCACGGTAGCGGTCCGTATGATTCCGTCGACTCCTGGATGGACCTTGATCACGCGGCCCAAAGGCCATTGCATGAATGGTACGTTATCCTCCCTGAGGACTACTACGGTGCCTTCTCGGATGTCGTGACTGCCCTTGCTCCATTTGTTTCGGATGTTCAGCTCGTTCAGGTACTCTTGATGCCAGCGGCGCCAGAAATGTTGTTTGACCCTTTGAATGTGTTGCCAGCTGGAGAGACGATTGGATGGAGTGTCCCGAAAATCTCGTTCTCGAAAGCTTGTTAATGCATCTCCGATGAGGAAGTGACCGGGAGTAAGGACAAGAAGATCGTTTGGGTCAGATGATATTGGAGTCAGAGGACGGGAGTCGAAGATAGACTCGATTTCAATGATCAGTGTGTTCAAGTTTTCGAATGTTAAGAGCTCGTTACCTGCGACACGTCTGAGATGTCGTTTGAAGGACTTCACCGCAGCCTCCCACAACCCGCCAAAGTGAGGTGAGTTGGGAGGAATGAAGTGCCATTCGATCCATCGATCGGCTAAAAAGGAGTGAACCTTTACCTTATGATCGTCGGACTGCAGGAGGTTTCGGAGCTCTCGTAATTCGTTGTTGGCGCCAACGAAGTTGGCACCGTTGTCAGAATAAATTGTTACACAGAATCCTCGGCGAGCGATGAATCTTCGCCGAGCAGCAATGAAGGCCTCGCTAGTGAGATCGGTGACCAGCTCGAGGTGGACTGCTTTAACTGCAAGACATACGAAGATTGCTACATATACCTTGATTTTGCGTCGGTTGCGATCCTTTCGTTCCTTGATGTAGAACGGTCCGCAATAATCAATTCCGACGTTGGTAAATGGACGAGATTCCGTTATCCGTGCAGCTGGAAGGTCGCCCAGTACGTAATCCACTGGAGGTGGATTGGCTCGGCAGCAACATACGCACTTCTTCAGCGTGCTCCAAACTTGACTACGGCCGTCGATAGGCCAATAAGATCTCCTTAAGGCATATAAGGTAGCTTGAGTTCCGGAGTGGAGATTTAGGAGGTGTTCATGCTCGATAATGTGTGCTGTAATTGAGGATTTGGGTAGAATGATTGGGTGTTTCTGAGTGAAGGGCATTGGTGAGTGACTGAGTCGGCCTCCGACTCACAATATCTCGTCCTTGTCCAGAAATGGATTGAGTCGTTGCACCTTCCCCTTCACTGCAGAATTTCGATCTGTTCGGAGAGTACGTATTTCATCTGGAAAATAGCAGAGCTGTAACAATTTGACCAATTTGTTATGCGCATTGGTTAAATCATGTGTGGTTAGAGGTCCCCCCCGATCCTGTTTTTGTCTCCATCTGAAGCAACGAGCGGCAATTCTTATCAGCTTGGGCCAAGAAGAAAATCTCTCCAGTCCAGTAGACTGTGGTCAGGCGGAGTCACGGACAGACATGTTGCCTTCTTCTGCTCTGGTATTTCAGCTAATGGTACCGTGTTCCACGTCGGCCAGTATTTTTCAGGTTGTTGGAGCCATTCCGGTCCATGTTGCCAAATGGTTGATCGCAAGAAGTCTTCGGGTGATTGGCCTCGCGATATGAGATCTGCAGGGTTTTCGGTAGTGGGAATGTGGCGCCAATCGGAGGTGTGAGTCTTCTGTTGAATCTCTGTCACACGATTCGCGACGAAGGCTTTCAGCGTATGGGGTGATGTATTAATCCAATGTAGAACGATTGTAGAATCAGTCCAGTAAACGGTCCGAGAAATGTTGCTTGGTAACGCTTGAAGGACTGTAGTGGCCAATGATGTGAGAAGAAGTGCTCCACTCAGTTCCAGCCTTGGAATGGTTTGTGATTTGAGTGGAGCCACCTTTGACCTTGCAGTGAGGAGTCGTGTCCAGGCATGACCCTCCGGAGTGATGGTGCGAAGGTAGACGCATGCCCCATACGCCCTTTCGCTGGCGTCGCAGAATCCGTGTAATTCAATTTCCGCTGCAGTCTTGATTATAGTTTTACGTGGAAACTTCACGTTATTTAGCAAAGGTAGCTGTGAATAATATTTGCTCCATTCTGTGTGTACGTCAGCCGGAAGAGATTCGTCCCAGTCAATTTTTAAAGTCCAAAGTCGTTGGAGCAACATTTTAGCGCGAACGATCACTGATGCCAGTAATCCAAGAGGGTCGTAGATCTTGGCAATTTCGGAGCTGACTGTTCTCTTCGTAATTCGAGAGGTGATAGGACTGATTTTGACGGAATATAGGATCGAATAGTCAAAGGAATTCCAAACAACACCCAGTGTTTTGAAAGTTTGCGATTCGCCTAGTAGCAGCTTATCGTTTATGTCCTGCTCGGAAAGTCCTCGTAGCAGTTCCCGGTCGTTCGCTGCACATTTTCGAATGTTTAAGCCGGCTAGTTTAAGCAATTCTATGTGCTCCGTTCTCAGTGATTGTGCCTCGTCCTTTGTATCAGCTCCTGTGAGAACATCGTCGACGTAGAAGTCTCGCTGTAAGACCATCGCTGCTCGTGGGTATCGATGTCCCTCGTCGTCTGCCCGTTGTTTCAGGCACCGAATGGCTAGATAGGGGGCCGCTGATAGCCCGAATGTCACTGTGTTAAGTTGATAGGTGTCAACTTCTCCATCAGAGTTGCGCCACAAAATTTGTTGGAATTTCCGATCCACTGGACGCACAAGAAATTGTCGATACATCTTTTCGACATCGCCTGTAATGGCGTACTGATGAGAACGAAATCTTAAAAGGATAAGAAATATGTCGTCTTGTAGTTTCGGTCCCGTATGAAGTACGTCGTTTAATGAAACTCCGGTGGTTGTTGGTGCAGATCCGTCAAACACAACTCGGAGTTTTGTAGTCCGGCTGGATTCTTTAATCACGCCGTGATGTGGCAGAAAATATCCGTCGTCCGTGCAGTGGTCCGTGGTAATCTTCGTCATATGTCCTAATTCCAAGTATTCTTCTATTACGGCGTGATAGTCGGCTTCGAATTGTTTGTCTCGTTGGAATCGACGGCAAAGGGAAGTGAGTCGCTTCATTGCCATGGCTTTCGAGGATCCAAGCGGAGGAGTTGTTTCGTTGAATGGGAGAGCGACAACGTATCGCCCTTCGTTGGTGCGTTGCACGTGATTTCGAAAGTGCTCCTCGCACTGTCGTTCCGCTTCCGAAATTCGTGCGGTGGGCGGTCCCTCGTCGATTTCCCAAAAACGGGCGAGGTCCGCCTGTAAAGCCGTCGTGAAGGCGTGAAATGCGTATGCTAATGATTGCGAGGTTGGGCTCCCCCCGATGACCCATCCGAATTGCGTTTTTTGCAGACGCAAGTCGGGCCCGTTTACTTGACTGATATCAAGTTGGCCGACACAGAGTGATGCTAGTGTTGGTCCGGCGCTCAACAATATTTCGATCGGAGCAGGTCTATGGAATCTTGGATCGGCTAATTGGAGATTCCTAGGTATCTGTATAGTTGAGCGATCTACGGGTTGATTTGGGACCCAAGACGCGATAGTCGGTATGATTAGAAACGTCAAGTTGCGTTCGTATGTGCCGTCAATGGAGGTGATCATGGCCGTGATGTAGCGTTTCGAGATCTTCGATAACGTGTTGAGTGTTCCGATTGGGACCGAACATTTCCGTTGGTTGAGTTTTAATGAGTTAGCGAGCCTTTCGGTGATAAAGTTCATGCTAGAGCCGGTGTCTAGCAGAGCTCTACAACGAAATGGTTGAATTTCATTGTTCAAGATGTTGACCTGCGCTGTGACTAACAAGTCGTGCTGCAATGGTTCAAAAGGAGGCGAGGTCAATGAGTCCGTTTTCTGTGGTTCGGTCCCTAACACAGTCGTCTGATGCTGTCATTGTTTTCCTTGTCGTTTAGGACTGGACGATATAGTCGATCCCGATGCCGCCGTTCGCGATAACCGAGATTCGCGTTTCGGAGATGTTCGCGGAGACGTTCGGGGAGACGCTCGGCGAGACGCTTGGGGCGATGCTCGGGGAGACGATCGGGGAGACGAGGATGTGCGTCTCGAACGATGTGAGGAACGCGGGGTCGGTGAACTAGGCGAAGATCGACCGCTCGATGTTCGGTTGACACGTGTTCGTGGTTTGCTATGCCCATGGTCTTGATGCAGATACGTGTGGTGTCGCTGTCTACAGATGCGACATGACCCCGCGGAGCATTGAGTAAGAGCGTGTTCCTTGCCTAAACAATTGGTACAGAGCGACGCCCTTTTAGCGATTTCCAGGCGTTCTTTGGGCGACTTCGCTTTGAAGACATGACAATTCCATAATTCGTGTTGTCGCATGCAGATTTGACGGTGGCAGTCGAATTTTTCCTTAAGAACGTCAATGGCGATTGCGTAATTTGACTCGGTGATGGCTAATGACTGTATGCTTCGCGCGGCCCATCCAGTCAGGGCTAATCGGAGATGATAAAATTTCTGAACTGGTGCTAAATGTTCATTTTGATCTATCGTTGACGAGAAGGAATCGTAAAATGACTGCCAATCCTCGAGGGCGCCATCAAATGTAGGTATCCGAACCTCCGGTAGTTTAAGCGAAGCAGACACGCGACCGGCGGTTGATGCGCCGCTTGTCGATTGTGACGGCGTACTTCGTCGTATATTGATCAATTGTTTAGTTATTCGGCGTTGTAGTTTTTCGTATCCTTCCGCTAGTTCAATGCCGCGCGCGATCTCTCCCTCGTCTATAGCTACGATCCGGTTTTGTATGGCACGGAGTTCCGTCTCGTAGATTTCTAGACGATCTTTAATTTGTATCAAGTCGATCTCTTCCGGACAGCCTGATTGTTCGATGTCGTCCAGTTTTTTTTGCGAAGCGTGTAAACTGGGCGATATAGTAGCCCCGCTGTCGACGCAAGGTGGCGAATTCGTTTCCGGTTGCCATTATTTGTTATGTAATTGAGAGCGAAATCGTTTGAACTTACTTCTGTTGGCGATTGCCCACTTTGGGGCAGGAGGCTGTGTGGTTGCGTTTCAACCACCGAATTATACCTCTTCAAAGGTGACGACCCTTTACGTTACTGACCTCGCTGGGGTAGTAACGCTTCCGCTGCTGGTTGTGTTGGGTTCACGTGGCACTGTATGGTAGTGGGTGTCACTGGCGTGCACCTTTCACTTGACACTGAATCCGGCTCGAAGGACCAAATGCTTCAACCGTTCGCAGAGAGACGCGATCGCTAGATAACGCGTCAACGAGAGTCGTAAATTCTCGTTACGATTAAACAATCGATGCCACGAACTGATTGATCCCCTATTTCTATTACGAGAATAGAGGTGGTTAGGTTTGAGTGTATACGAACAACTATATTGGGTTGGTTGATAAAAGTTTAATAAAAATAACGAAACAACAAGTTCAGTCAAAGATCAACAATTAAAAACGAAAAAGATAACAGTCAAGGTTTGTTTAGCGGTTTGCATATAACGAGACCTATCGCACTACGCAGCTTGAGACAGACGTTATGTGTTAGATTCGATTCAATGTGTAACGTTCGACGCGTCACAAGGAACTGATCGACTTTAGATGATTTCTTTGTCTCATCTTTAAGACGACCCCCACTATACTTAGGTCACGCCACCGTTCGCGCCTATGATCACGTATGTCTGTTCTTGCGAGGAAAACGTAACGGACCAAATTCGACGTTTCGAGAACTCGCTGCTTGGCGACAGCTATGCGCTCGTCGATACATTGTATATGATCCGGCGGTCAGATAAAACGATCTGACTGCGACATTGTAGGGCCGTGAGCGACGGTTAGAAAATACAGCCTGTGGTAAGCCTCGTGGCGTAACAGATAGTGAGGAGGAAATAAAATAGCAATGCAGATACCAACTATAAACATAGCAACAAAGGGAGAAACATATTATATAAAAAACAAACAAATTAACATGGAGGCAGAAGAAACAAAAGAGCAACGGGGACAGGAAGAGAGCAATTCAGATTATGAAAGATACTATCAGGACGTGTTGAAGTGGTCACCACTTCTAGGAAAACTCCACATCTGGTCTTTTTAACTTTCTCAAGCGCTGAAGCCATCGACAGCACATAGACAAAAGAATAGCAGGGAGGCAGACCATAAACTCTAGACAGGCGACGTTGGCTTCGGGGTTTTCAGTCATAAAGTAACACTGCTAGCGTGCGGATTTGGACCAGCTCAAATTGTATTCCTGTATTTCATCATTAAGTCAAATATATACTTTGTATCTTACACTTTATCCACGCGTTTTTCTCTCTTTATATACCGAATAACCTCAACAGGACGAAAGCTGGAAGCTAGCGAAGGCTAGCAAAAAACGCAAAACAACTCCAGACATAAGTGCCATAGAAAACCCAGTTACAGAAAAGCAGCGATGGCTGCAAGAATTACCATTAAGCAACTCCTTCAGCTCACTAACAGAAGAAACAGACGCTGACCCCATAAATAAAACCACAATCCAAACAAATCATATTACAAAACCACCACCAATTTTTGATGAGGCCCAAATAATAGACCCGCACATCGATCTACTAAATAATCTAGACGAGAAAAACAACTACACAATAAAGCAAACAAAACTGGAACAAGTAAAAATTCAAACAAACACCCCAGAAACATTTAGGAAAGTTATAAAAGCATTAAAAGAAAAAAAATGCTATTTACCACACGTATCAGCTAAAAACTGAAAGGAGCTATAAAATTGTCATAAGAGGATTGCATCCTAAAACGAATATAAATATAACTATATAAACTAAGCGATGAGTTAGCAAAAATTGGTCATCAAACAAGAACAATAAACAATATAACAAGATTCGACACAAAGCAACCATTACCACTATTCTTAATAGAACTGGAACCCGGAAACAACAACAAGGAAATATATGATATCAAACAAATACTAAACATAATAGTAACAGTGGAACCACCACGACACAAAAAAGATATACCTCAATGCATGCGGTGTCAACAATACGGACACACTGAAAATTATTGCAACAGAAGCCCAGCTTGCGTCAAGTGCGCAAAAAACCACTTAACTATACACTGCCCATCTTCTGGAAAAATAGAAGAAGTTAAATGCTATAACTGTAACGGAAACCACCCAGCCAGCTATAAAGGATGTGAAGTAAGAAAACAATTACAACGTAAACTGTTCCCGCCCCTACGAAGCAGGACAATCACTAACACACAAGCCCAACAGGACAGCACAAATCCTGAAATAATACCAAATACAGAGCAAGCAACAAACACCAAACCCATCAGCACCAACACCATTGGTGGTCTAAGCTACGCTCAAGTAACCAGCCAATCGACACATACACACAACCAATATCACAGCAATAGTAACAATGACACTGCAGAAATCAAAGAACTGCTCAAACAATCTATAAAGAACACCGAAATGCTAACCAGAATGATAAGCGAGCAAAACGCAGTACTCAGACAGCAAACCCAACAAATCACAGTCATGCTACAACTAATTACAAACGTGCTAAGCAAAAAATAAAAAACGGACACTCTAAAAATAGCAGCCTGGAACTCAAACGGCCTACAACAACGGACCCTCGAAATTAAAACATTCATATACAATAACAATATAGACATACTACTTGTCTTAGAAACACACTTCACTACAAAAAGCTACATGAAAATACCATACTACACCATATATGATACCAAACACCCCTCAGGAAAAGCTCACGGAGGGACAGCAGTGACAGTCAGAAACGATATCAAACATTATCTACACAGCCAAGTTAACAAAGAATATTTACAAGCAACCACTGTTACAGTTCAAACTATCAGCAACTACTTCCAGTTGTCAGCAGTGCCTCCGCGACACAAAATAACATCACAAATGTGGGAAGAATACTTCCAGGACCTAGGGGACAAGTACATCGCAGCGGGAGAATACAACTCAAAGCACACGTTATGGGGGGTCAAGAAACATTATACCTCGAGGCACAACACTGGAAAAATACATTAGAAATAATAACCTCAATATATTATCCACAGGAACACCGACACATTGGCCGACTGACCTGAACAAAAAACCAGATCTTCTGGACTTTGCAGTAACAAGGGGACTAAACACAAATAAACTAAAAATAACACCCAACCTCGAGCTCAGCTCCGATCATACACCCATAATAATTGAATACAGAAACAAACCAATACACTATAGCAAACCAGAAACACTATGCAATAAAACCACCAAATGGCAAACTTTCAAAGAAATAATAGAAAGCAAAATAAACTGCAACATCCCGTTGAAAACTCCTGAACACATAGAACAGGCAGTAGCAACATTGACAGCAACTGTTCAAGAAGCAGCAAGGACAACCACTACACCCGAATCAACCAGCAGACAAACAATAACAATCCCGCAAGAAATACTCGACAAAATCAGAGAAAAAAGAAAAGCAAAAGCAAAATAGCAAAAATACAGAACTCGAGAAAACAAAAAACACTTAAACAAACTTGCAAAGGAAATAAAAAACAAAATAAAGGAGCACAACGATAACGAATTCGCAAAGTTCATAGGGACACTCTCCACACACGAGAACACCAACTATTCACTATGGAAAGCCACGAAAAAAATAAGGAAGCAAATAATACCCGTCCCAGCAATCAGAAAAGCAGATAACACATGGGTAAGAAGCAACGAAGAACAAGCTGAAGAATTCTCCAACCACCTCTGCAACACATTCACACCACACATTATCAACAACAGCAACCTCAAAAGTCATACGGAGGAGGATCCACAAACCACTATTACCACAACCGACAAGGAATACACCATACCTAAAACATCAGCACAAGAAATTAGAAACATAATTGTTGGGAATATGATACATTTACACTGTACATGTGAATGTGTGTGTAAGCGTCAGAGGACGTCCGGGTCTTGGTTGAGACAAAAGACAAGAGCCAGTCGTTAGAAGTATCTGGAAGAGTCGGTTGACAACAAGCGTGCGTGCGAGTAGGATTTTGAGGTCTTAAGAGTATAAGATATATGTGTCGGGTTGGCGTTACGATTAGAGTTAGGGTTAAGGGCGTGAAACGAATCCCTATTGACACTGGACGTGATCATTATGCAATAGAGGAGATATTTACCAGTGCAAACATGACCATGATGGAATTGGACAGGTAATCGCGATAATTTGATACTCGAGAGGCTAATGGCAATGATCCTAGGCTCAATAACGAATCCACGGTCAACGGGATGACGAACTCTACTCTTCTTTAGCGCCTAAGTTGTACTCAATGTTAATGCATGGGGCAATCACTACGTATCCGAGAGTTACTCGAATCGTCGTCGAGATCGTATCGGAGAGTAACTCTCCGTCTCGACGATGCCGTCGAGGAAAACTATAATGGGTGGGTCTAAGGACATGAGATCCTCGGATTCGTCAAAGAAAGCTTTCGTTCCAAAGGTGAGGGAAATTAGCGCTGTTGCTAATTGGTCGATCTCCATATCGGCGTTTTGAAAGAGATGCTGGCCGCCCTTGAGGGGAGGTTGTTGACGGGGGGCATCGTTCGTGGAAGATAGGTTTCTCCTATCTTCCCGTAGTTGCAACAAAGACTACTTGTCTATATGAAGGACTTTGCTTGACTAAATCTTAAGATTTATTGCGGGTCCTCACGTTAGCTAAACATATACTGCGGAGGTATGTTGACATCTGGAGATCATCTTACCCGGAGTATAGAATCTGCGTGTGGCGAGCCACGGGACAGAAACCATTGAAATATTTACTGCCGCGTGTCGCTACGACTATTTCTTTTAAGGAGAGGTATAGAGTTACTCTGTGCCTTTGTTAGATATAACGTTCATCCCTTTGACCGCGGCTACGTTCGGCGACTGATTGTCGCCTCGAGCCCAAGCTCATGATCATAAATCTCGAACAATCGGAGCGACATTTGTTTAATCTAAATTACGACATTACGGTTTTCCCGAGAATCCAAGGAGAGGTTCCGGTGTTTTTCCATCTCCGACATATGTATAACAGTTGTGTGCTAAATAAAGGGAATTATTTGTATTTCCGAATCCATTCTATATCTTTTCATGGTAGCAGAGCGTGGTTCATAATTTTGCAAGTTATTTTAGTGCCTGTTTTTCAATATTGCGAGTTAGTTCGAGTGAGTTCTCAGTAAGGAAAGAAACGTTCAAAGGTTACAAAGAGGAAAAATACACTTCGAGCACGTAGGAATGCTTGAGTTAGAGATAAGGAATCATTTAAAATGGAGAGATCGGAAATCATGATACCTATTTTCGATGGTGAGGATTACGGTATGTGGAAGCAAAGAATAACGATGTTTCTCAGATATAAAGAATGCGAGATTGTCACAACTAGGTTGAAGACAGAAACAGACAATGAAGACTGGGACAAAAAGGATTTGAAGGCAATAAATATAATTTATAGTACCGTCACAAATAGACAATTGGAATATATTAGAGAAGAAAAAACGGCGTCTGAGATAGTAAAAAAGTTTGATGAAATGTACTCGAAAGAGTCGACGGCACTACAGATCGTATGCAGAAGGAGATTGGAAAAGATAAGACTTGAGAACTACACTGATTCAGCATCGTTTTTTAGCGATTTCGAAAAATTAATAAACGAATTAAAAGGTGCGGGTGCACAAGTGAGTGAGAGAGAAAAACTAAATTACATGCTGAATACGTTACCCGAAGAATACACCTACATAGCGGATATAGTAGATGTATTGAAAGCAGAAAATCAAATGGTAGCGTATGTAAAAAATAAAACTGAAATAGCGGAGAAGAAAAATAAGTCCAATCGAGGAGAAATGCAAACCAACGCCTTTTCTGCAAAAAAGGAAGGATGCTTCAGATGTGGAAGAGTAGGACATTTTGCGAGAGAGTGTCAAAATGGCGTCGAAGCGGGAAGCAGTAACAGTTTTTGGCGTGGGTCAACACGTGGTCGCAGCAGAGGAAGAGGAAACAAAGGAAATACGAGCAGGGGACGTGGAAATTTCCATCGTCAATCAACAACCGGCACGAGCGAGCATGGTAACTCAAGATCAGGCACATGGATAGTGTCACGACCGGCATACTTCAGATCCGATGGACCGATGATGGAGATAGAGATGTGGCGGCCTTAGCGACAATGTATATCGCCGAAGTGCCTAATGAGTCATCTGTATCCTAACGGTCCTTCCACCGAATGTCCTAGAAGCGTGACATGTCACGTACGTCTACAGGGTAGTGGGGATATTGAGGGATGACAAACAAAGAAGAAACAGATGTTACCGAAAGTCAAATTGTAAGAGCTTCAGTCTTGGAAAGTCACGGCTGGAGCTCAGAACAAAATCGCAGTCAGTGTAAATTTAGAAATAAATTCTCTTGTTTTTTTGTTATCTTAATTTTTTCTTTTCGTTCGAGCCTCCTGCTTTTTTATTTTACGTGACATTTTTGGCGATCCTGCCAGGATAGTGAAAAGTGTTTGTTCGGAAACCAAAAGACATTCATCATCTACGGAAGATAGAATTATTTGGGACTACGGTCATCCGCAACAACGAAGTAACTATCACGAACCGAGTGAAGTGACAAAGGAAGGTAAACTGGATTCCTTCGTACGTTACCGTGAAAGAAAATCTAGCTTCAGTAGCCAAGACTCATCTTCGCCCGAAAGCAGGAAGATATCTAAGACAAACGAATCTCAAACTTCTACCTCAACGGATCCAACGTTGCGAACAATATTGGATAGCATTCAAAAACAGCAAGAGAGTATTGCCCGTTTACAAGAGGATATATTACGTTTGTCTATGCAAAGTGACGAAACAAATAGATGCTGGGTAGCAGAAATCGGAAATATTAGGAGAACCGTCGCAGAGCTACGGACTGGGTTCGGATCCCTTGCGACCGATGATTCTGGTTCCATCATTACTGAAGGCAACGAAAGTGAATCGACGGCGATTAATCGCACCGGGAGTACGGTTAGGGCACGCGAACGGACCGGGTTAACGATTCCAGGCATCCCACCTGCGCACATCGACACCGAACAACCCGAGGTTGAAGAAAGAGGCTATTTTCCACCCGCTCTTTCCACTCTGCGAGTTAAGGATGCAATACGTTGTATTCCAATGCTCAACGGAGACGATGATGTAGGTGTGGAAGAATTTATCAAAGAAGTGAGCAGTATGAAAGACCGTTGCATGGAACAAGATTTATTGCTAAAAGCAATAAAGGTAGAAAAATAGTAGGAAAAGCAGCTCAAAGTATCCGCAACATCCCCATTGAGTGCTACAATGATCTGTACAACGCACTGAGGAACAATGTGGCAGCTCAAGTGACTTCGGAAGAATATCGGGAACAATTAAAAGAGTTGAGACAGGGACGAGAAGAATCAGTGCAGAGTTTTAATATTCGGTTCAGAAGAACACTCAACCGTTTACTGTACGCAGTAACCAACGAGTACCCACAACCACTTCTACGCAAGCTAATGATCGAAGAAACTACAAAGAAGATTGTCCGTGTGTACCTAAAGGGACTCAGGCGCGACATAGGCCGAACATTATTAATCATTGAACCCGTGAATCTTGAAGAAGCTGAAAAGAAAGCAGCCGACTTAGAACGCTATTCACGAGAAGAACGGCAAGCCAATTAGTCAAGTAGTCGCTTGCCTTCCGCTAGTAATCGCCTCAACAATCAATCAATGCAGGTAAGACGATCTGACACACTATCTAGATCGCCTAACGCACTAGTAGCTCAGAAACCTACCACATTTGACCGAGTAGAGAATAGGCCACCCGCTGAACGCGCGCAAATGAAGTGTTTCAAATGCGGAAAGCTGGGACACATGGCCAACAAATGCCAAAATTTTCTACAACCGAGCCAGTACGACCGACCACCCGCAAGAATTCAAGCAGTCCAAGAAAGGGACGAAACACGAGAAGTAACATCGAACCAGAGTATAGACGAACCGCGCGAAACGTACGAGTCAACATCACCACAGGAAGATTACTCACAATACCTTTGCCAACCCGAACCACAGAGCGAGTATTTCTGGTCGACACAGGAGCAGGGATAAACCTAGTGAAACGTAACAAAACTGTCAACGCGATACAAATAGGGCCTAGACAAAAATTTTCTATGGGACGAGACAAATACGAAACGAACGAATACGTAACGAAACGAATTTTTGGACAAGACCACATCTTTCACATAGTACCGGACAACTTCCCAATCATCGAAGACGGAATCATTGGGCTACCATGTTTAGAGAAGTATAACTATTCAATATCCAATGACAGAATCCGACTAAATGACAAAACCATTTTATTTCAGAAACCAATACAATTAACTCCTGGAGAAAACAGAGTTCAAACAATCTATCTGGAAGGCAAACCAACTAAAGTATGTTTTATCAACACTGGTGAGCAAAACATTGAAATTTCTAATAATATTCAAAATTCCCATGATGTTTCCAACGTATCAAAACTAAAAAGCCTAGTGAGAACAGATCACATTGAAAAGCCAATCCGCGAATCCATAGAAAAGATTATTCTCCACTACGTTGACATCTTTAATTTAGAAACCGACCTTTTGCCCTGTACTAATTTAACCCAGCACACAATTTCATTAACCAAAGATAAAATCATTAACACACGATCGTATAGACCACCGGAATGTCATCGAGACGAAATTTCGCGACAAATAGGAGACATGTTAAAGAAAAATATTATAGAAGAATCAGATTCCCCTTATAACTCTCCGGTATGGGTAGTTCCGAAAAAATTAGACGCCTCAGGAAAACAGAAATGGAGGATAGTCATTGATTTTAGGAAACTAAATGAACTCACGGAACAAGACGCTTATCCTTTACCTGACATAGACGACATTTTGACACAACTAGGAAACGCGAAGTTCTTTTCGGCGCTTGATTTATCCTCAGGATTTCATCAAATTCCAATGAACGAGAAATCCAAAAAATATACCGCTTTTTCGACACCGCAAGGCCACTTTCAGTTCAATCGAATGCCATTCGGTCTTAAAAACGCACCCGCTACTTTTCAAAGATTAATGGACAGAGCCTTAACTGGACTTGTAGGAAAATATTGCCTTGTTTATTTGGACGACATAGTGATATTCGGAAAAACGATTCAAGAACATAATGAAAACCTCGCGATAGTATTTCAGAGACTCAGAGAATTAGGACTTAAATTGCAACCGGATAAGTGCGAATTCGTAAAACCGGAACTAGAATACTTAGGCCACGTAGTTTCAGCCGAAGGAGTTAAACCAAACTCCAAGAAATTAGACGCTGTAAAAAACTTTCGATTACCCCGCAATGCCACGGATTAGGTTTAGCAGGTTATTGCCGCAAATTTATTCGGAATTTTTCTAAAATCGCGAAAAGCCTTACAGACTTAACAAAAAAGGACACACCATTCCATTGGACTGACAAACACCAGACTAGCTTTGATACTTTAAAGGACAAACTCTGTAATTCCCCAATACTAGCTTATCCGGACTTTAACAAAACCTTTACCCTAACCACCGACGCAAGTAACGAAGGACTAGGAGCAATACTGTCACAAGACGGTCATCCTTGCTGTTACATTTCAAGGACACTAAACCCACCCGAACGAAACTATACCACGACAGAAAAGGAACTCTTGGCCATCGTATGGGCCGTGAAAAGACTTAGGCAATACTTGTTAGGACGACGCTTCATTATTCGAACCGACCACCAAGCCCTTAAGTGGCTACACAATTGCAAAGACCCCTCTAGTTGACTGATTCGTTGGAGACTTAGACTCGAAGAATATAACTATGAAATCGAATACACAAAGGGTAAAGATAATACAGCTGCAGACGCCTTATCTAGGGTTCACGCGGTAACTCGCAACGAAATAGTTAATCTCGACCTATTAATTGACCACACTAATTCATTCAACGAATGGAAAAACAACAACGAAAACCCGAAACTCTTAGAAATTAAACCGAATGATCAAACATTTTACCAATTAACTCGAAACGATTTAGGAGAATACGACGAGACACTTTGGATCAGAAAACTTTACAAAATTCTTAAAAATACAACAAAAATCGGCATAGGAAATAACGATTTCACTGAATTAGAGAAAACACAGATTAAACTCATGCTAATATATTTTAACGACACATACAAGGAAATTACTTATGCGCCCAACCCCATCTTAAAACTAGACGAAAGCGAAATACTATAAGCAATAAAGGAAAACCATAACGACACCGTAGGACATTTAGGGATACAGAAAACGTATCAACGGATTAAGGATAAGTTCAAAATCCCCGGCCTTTTTGAAAGAGTAGAAAACTTCGTGAAGACATGCGACACATGTCAAAAGGAGAAACTAACACGTATCAGACCCAAAGAGTCCCCACAGATCTCAGACACACCACTTCACCCTAACGACAAAATCGCTATGGACATCATAGGACCGATGACGAAAACCAAACGCGGAAATCAATATATACTTTCAATTCACGACGAACTTACGAAATATCTGATCCTTGTTCCCCTTAAAACGCAACGAACTGAATCTATAATTAACGCGCTCATTGAGCACTATATTTACATATTTTCGGCACCAAAGACGATTCTGACAGATCAAGGACAAAATTTTGTTAGCGATTTAATGACGAAATTTGAAGAGGCCTTTAAAATTAAACACGTCAAAACAACTTCATTTCACCCACAGAGTAACGGATCCCTCGAAAGAACACATGCCTCGGTTAAAGATTTAATTCGTACTGCATTACACGACAATGACAAAGAATGGGACGAAGTACATAATTTCATTTGTTTAGGATACAACACTGCAAAACATGAAGGAACAGGATTCTCCCCCTTCGAATTGACTTTTGGGCAAAAAGCGAACTTACCTTCCGCAATATCCAAATTCCCCACATTTACCTATGACGATATGTACTCACTTTGGCAAAAACAGTTAAATAAATATTGGGAAACAGCTCACAAAACACTTATTCAAAATAAGCAACGCTACAAGCGAGACCAAGAAAGAAAGATTGTTAAAACTCAGACCGTGTTTAGGAAAGGAGACTTTGTTTTAATTCACAATGACCATAAAAGAGATAAGTTGGACATTGAATGGTTAGGACCCTATAGAATCAACGATGTGAAAACTCCTTACTACATTATATCTATCGACAATATTAAAAAAAAGATACATGGTAACCGATTGAAAACGTACTTTTTCCAGGATAATGCTGACCCTAGCACTAGTAACAATACCCTTGGTTAGTTGTCTTAAATTCACAGGATAGGAATTACGATTTATAAACAAATCCAACCAATTCTACTACGATCTTAGAGGACCAAGATCAATCTAAACTGGGGGGTATGTCACGACCGGCATACTTCAAATCCGATGGACCGATGATGGAGATAGAGATGTGGCGGCCTTGGCGACAATGTATATCGCCGAAGTGCCTAATGAGTCATCTGTATCCTAACGGTCCTTCCACCGAATGTCCTAGAAGCGTGACAGCGGTCACGTACGCCTACAGGGTAGTGGGGATATTGAGGGATGACAAACAAAGATTCGTAAGATTGTAAGAGCTTCAGTCTTGGAAAGTCACGGCTGGAGCTCAGAACAAAATCGCAGTCAGTGTAAATTCAGAAATAAATTCTCTTGTTTTTTTGTTATCTTAATTTTTTCTTTTCGTTCGAGCCTCCTGCTTTTTTATTTTACGTGACAATAGCAACGGCGCACGCAGCACACAGCGGCGAGGCGAACGAGATAAGTAATAATGAAGTAATGTGGCTATTAGATAGCGGTTGCACAGATCACATAATTAACAACGTAAATTATTTCGATAAATCTATTGACCTTAAAGAACCGGTAAATATATATTTAGGCGATAATAGATCGATAAAGGCAACAAAAGTAGGGAATGTTATAAGTTATTTTGAAGCATTTGGAAAGCAAAATGAAATAAATATGAATAATGTTTTTTACGCGAAAGAAATGTCCGCAAACTTGATTAGTTTAGGCAAATTAACAGATAATAAGAACACGGTTATTTCAAAAGGAAATATTGCAAAAGTAATAAATGAAGACAATAAGCTTACAGCGGTAGCGGTTAAAGAAAAGGGAACATATAGAATGAAAAGTATATTGAAAGGGAAGGAGCACTTAGCAAACAGCGCCGAACGTAGTGGTATGAGTAAAAAGGAAGGATGACATATGATGTTAGGACACGTAAATTTTAAATATTTAAATATTTTGGGTAAAGAGCAGCTAGTTACTGGTATACCGAATGAATTTGAGAAGGAATTTTTGAAATGTAGGGTGTGTATAGAAAGTAAAATGCACAATTTACCATTCAAAAATAATCGAACCAAGGCTAGGGAGATAATGGAAATTATTCATACGGACGTGTGCGGTCCCTTTAAGACTACCGGATTCAATGAAGAGAAATATTTCATCTCATTTATCGATGATTATAGCAAAATAGCTAGAATTTATTGTATAAAATCAAAGGGTGAGGTCTTTGATTGTTTCGTACAGTTTGTAAATGAAGCCGAGAATTTAACGGGCAAGAAGTTAAAAATATTGAGATGTGATAATGGAAAAGAGTATTTGAATAATCGAATTTATAAATTTGCTAGGGATAAAGGTATCAGAATAAATAATTGCCCAACCTACGTACATGAATTAAACGGGACAGCGGAAAGGTATAATAGAACAGTTATGGACATGGCGCGTTGCTTGTTAGCGGAAGCGAAAGTACATAAAAGGTACTGGCCGGAAATAGTTTGTACAGCGGTATACTTGAAAAATCGAATACTGGCAAATACTATAGAGAGGAAGACACCTTCTGAAATATTCTTCGGGAGAAAACCAAGTGTTGAAAATCTACATCTATATGGAAGTAAAGTTTTTGTAAGAAGACCAGAACAAAAAAGAGTTTCTAAATGGGATAAGAAGGCAGATATGGGAATTTTGTTAGGATATAGTGAAGTAGGTTACAGAGTCTTATTAAGTGGGAAAATAACAATAGCGAGACATGTAGAGGTCATAGGAACAAACACAAAATGTATCGGCTTTGTTGAAAATTCATTCGATAAAGATAACGATGACATTGAGGATAATGATTTATTGGTAAACATGAATAAGGAAGAGTTAGAAAGTAGGGAAGATGAAAATGATAACAGTCTTGAAAGCTTAAACATCCCTAGAAGATCTACACGTAATAAGAGAACTCCAGTAAGATATCCAGAAAAAGAAAACATTAGTGAAATCCATGCAAATTATTGTAGAGTAGATATCCCTTGTACATTTGAGGAGGCGATTTGTTGCGAAGATAGTGAAGATTGGAAACAAGCTATGGATAAGGAAATAGAATGTCTTTGTAAGAATAAAACTTGGAAATTGGTAGAAAGGGTAAAAGGCAAAGACGTATTAGATGTAAAATGGGTTTACACGAGAAAATCAGATGACAGGTATAAGGCTAGATTAGTGGTAAGAGGATTCCAACAAAGAAACGTAGCTGATGACATATACTCCCCAGTAGCGAGTAATCAGACCTTTAAGATATTGCTATCATATTGTTGTCAAAATGGATTAATTATTGAGCAAATGGATGTAGAAACTGCCTTTTTAAATGGTGAAGTAACCTCGGAGGTATATGTAAATCAACCAAAGGGATATGCGGACGGAACGAATAGAGTTTGTAAACTATCGAAAGCGCTGTATGGGTTAAAAGAAAGTCCAAGGGACTGGTATGAGTGTTTTGATAAGTATGTGACGAGATTAGGTTTTAAAAAGAATAACATAGAGTTGTGCCTATATACACATGGAGAGGGAGAAAATGTTGCTTATTTGTTAATATATGTAGACGATTTGCTAATTTGTAGTAAAAACAAAAGGAAGATACAAAATGTAAAGAAGCTATTAACTAATAGATTTGAAATGAAAGATTTAGGTGAAGTCAAAGAATATCTTGGAATAAATATAGAGTATGATTATTTCAAAAATGAAATGAGATTAAGCCAAAAGAAATACATTGAATCATTAGCAAACAAATATAAGTTACAAAATAGCAAATTGTACTGGACACCTATGGAGACCAACTTAAAAATTGAAAAAGCTGAGATAAATAGAGAGGATATTGGATACAAAAATTTAATTGGCGCATTGTTGTATATTAGTGTAAATACCAGACCCGATATAAGTTATAGTGTGAATTATTTGAGTAGATTTCAAGATTGTTGTAATGAGACACATTTTAAATATGCTTTGCGAATATTGAAATATCTGTACCGGACTAGAGATTTAAGATTAGATTATAAAAGGAATGAAAAATGTGAAACGATAGATTGTTATGTGGACGCTGATTGGGCACGAGATCATTTAGATAGGAAATCGATTTCTGGATATGTAATTAGATTGTATGGAAATGTAATTGGTTGGAAGTCTAAAAAACAAAGGTGTGTGACAAAAGCCTCGACGTATGCAGAGTATGTAGCTTTATCGGAAGCCGTGAGTGAATTAATGTCTATTAGGGAAATTATGAAAATCTTCAATGTAGATCTAGACGATAACCCTGTAAAAATTTATGAGGATAACTCTGGAGTGATAAGTATAGCAAAGCACGGAAATTTTACAAAAAATTCTAAACACATTGAAGTTCATTACCACTACGTTCACGAGTGCTTAAAGGAGAACAAGATAAACATACTTAAAGTAAGTACAGACGAAAATACTGCGGATATTTTTACGAAGGCACTGTGTAGAGAGAAATTCGAAAGGTTTAGGTCATGGATGAATGTAAACTAAGAGAAATGTAAATAAATAAGTGTTAAAGTTTCTGTTACGTAATTCGTCAAAGCATGTAAATACGATTAAGTGTACAGTATAAATGTAAGGAGGCGTGTTGGGAATATGATACATTTACACTGTACATGTGAATGTGTGTGTAAGCGTCAGAGGACGTCCGGGTCTTGGTTGAGACAAAAGACAAGAGCCAGTCGTTAGAAGTATCTGGAAGAGTCGGTTGACAACAAGCGTGCGTGCGAGTAGGATTTTGAGGTCTTAAGAGTATAAGATATATGTATAACAGTTGTGTGCTAAATAAAGGGAATTATTTGTATTTCCGCATCCATTCTATATATTTTCAATAATTGATAAAACAAAAAACAACAAAGCACCAGGAATCGACCTGATCAATGGTAAAATCTTGAAAAACCTTCCGCCAAAAGCAATAAGACTAATGACAATAATATTCAATGCAATTCTAAGAATTCAATACTTCCCCAAACCATGGAAATTAGCACAGATCAAAATGTTACATAAACCAGGCAAAGACCCACACCAAACTGCATCTTACAGACCAATATCACTGCTTCCAGTATTTTCCAAAATACTGGAAGAAATAATATATGGCCGGATAAAAACAATAATAGAGACAAAAAATCTAATACCGGATCACCAATTTGGTTACAGAAACAAACACTCCACGATAGAGCAAATGCACAGGCTTATAAACGAAATAATAGTTTTTTTTTTATTCTTTTATTTATTTATTGAAATTCACAATTTGTCCAATTTTGACATTTGGTGGAAATTTTTAACAGTTAAATTAGCATGTTGGTGGATATGACAATGACATGGATTATAATAGTTTTTTATTGTTGGTTCTAGTAGAAACTAAGGATTTAATCTAGAGGGTATTTTCTTTTTAGTCTGCGGATCTGGTCCGTCGTGTCCAGTAGTTGGATGACTAGTGGGTTGTGGTGGTTGTTGACTCTTGCGTTATATCTGCTTCTGGACTTGTGTATTTCATCTTTGACTGTAGGTATCTTGAGGTCACGGTGGATTGTTTCGTTGGTAACATACCAGGGTGCATTTAATAGGGATCTTAGCGTTTTCGATTGGAAGCGTTGGAGTATTTCAATGTTGGAATTACTTGCTGTTCCCCATAGTTGGATTCCGTAGGTCCAGACAGGTTTTATTACGGCCTTGTAGAGGGTTATTTTGTTCTGTATGTTTAGCTTGGAGCGTCGGCCCGTGAGCCAATAGAATTTTCTTAGTTTTTCCTTTAGTTGCTTTGTTTTTTCTGAGATATGTTTTTTCCAAGCTAGCCTCCTGTCCAGGGTCATGGCCAGGTATCTTACGGAGTCCTTGCTTGGGATTATTGTGTTGTTAATGGTGACCTGGGGGCAGGTTTGTTTTCGGAGCGTGAAGGTTACATGAGAGGATTTTTTTCGTTTATTTTGAAGCCTCATTTTTGGAACCACTTTTCCATGGAGTCGAGACTTCGCCGGAGAGTGGATGAGGCAATTGCCGGGTCTGCGTGGGTAGCTAATAGTGCTGTGTCGTCGGCAAATGTTGCTATTGTTACCTCGTTTGATATAGGTAAGTCGGCAATGTAGATGGAGAACAGTAGGGGTCCGAGGACACTACCTTGGGGTATGCCCGATTCTATTGGGAATGTTGCGGAAGAGGCGCCTGGGCATTTAACTATGAATTGTCTGTTGGTTAGGTAGGATTTTAAGATGGAGTAGTATGGATGGGGTAGGATCTTTTTGAGCTTGTAGAGTAGCCCTTCATGCCATACTTTGTCGAATGCCGGTTGGATGTCTAGGAATACCGCTGAGCAGTATTTTTTCTTTTCAAGGGTTTGGCTGATCATGTGGGTTATGCGGTGGATTTGCTCTACTGTTGAGTGTTGTTTTCGGAAGCCGAATTGGTGGTCTGGGAGCGTTTTCAATTCTTCTAGGAGTGGAAGGAGACGATTCGTGAGCATCCTCTCGAATAGTTTAGACAGGGTAGGTAAAAGACTGATTGGGCGATAGGAGCTGGTTTCATATATTGGTTTACCGGGTTTAGGGATGAGGGTGATCAGTGAGATTTTCCAAGCCTTGGGAAAGTGTTGAAGGCGGAGGATAGCGTTAAAGATTGATGCGATGAGTGCCATCCCTTTTATCGGAAGTTCCTTGATTGCTTTATTTCCTATTAGGTCGTGACCTGCTGCTTTCTTGGGGTTTAGGCGACTGATTGCTTCTATGATCTCTAAAGAAGTGAAGGGTTCAATAGGAGGGGACATTTGGAAGGGAGTGTGCAGATATTCGGTAACGTCCGCTGCAGCTATGGAGGAATGGAGTTGGAATACTTCAGTCAAGTGTTTGGCAAATAGGTTGGCTTTTTCTATAGGGCTACGCGCCCATCCACCCTGCGGACGGCGGATTGGAGGTATTATTTGTGGGAGGCGCGTGAGTTTCCTGGAGGCCTTCCATAGTGAGTAGTTGGAGTCGGCTGTGGGGGACAAGCTGGCGAGATATTTGTGAAAACGGTCATTATTGTAGTTTTTTATAGTTTAGGATAGTTCTCTAGTTGCGTTGTTTAGTTTGCGTTTGTCCTCCGGTGTTCTATGGGTCTGCCATATGCTTCTTAGTCTACGTTTTTCTGCTATTTTTTTTAATATGTACTGGGGGTATTCGTGATTGCTGATGGACGTTTTTGCCGGTGTGGAGAAGCGGATAGCGTTTATTATGCTCGTGTTTTGGTATTCCGTGGCTGCTTCGATTTCTTCATTGGTTTTTAGTGAAGTTGAGGCTGAAGTTGTGTGTGTAAAGACTTCTCTAAAGAGCTGCCAGTTGGTGTGTTGGTTATGTATGGAGCCATTACGTGTATTCTCGATGATAGTTGAACTGACTGTTACTATCACGGGGGAATGATCAGAGGAGAGATCAGCCGAGGAATTGATTTGGACGTGTCTTGACGAGATATTTTTAGTTATGAGGAAATCAAGGAGATCGGGTATTTTGTTTGTGTCGGTGGGCCAGTGTGTGGGTTCGTATGTGGTAAGGTAGTTGAGCTTGTTGGTTATTATGCTATTGAGGAGGTTTTTGCCTCTTACTGTAACCAGTCTGCTGCCCCATTGGGTGTGTTTGGCGTTGTAGTCTCCTCCAGCTATGAATCTATTGCCCAGGCTGTCCAGGAAGTCGTCAAAGTCTTCTTTGGCGATGGAGTGTCTGGGAGGCCAGTATACAGCTGAAGTGGTGATTGTACCATGACAGTCTTCTATTGCTACGTTTGTTGCTTGGTGGTAGTCTTTCTGGAATGGTGGAAGTTCGTAGTGCTTAATGTTTGATTTGACTATGATTCCGGTGCCCCCGGGTGCCTTTCCGCTGGGGTGTTGTGTGTGGTAGAAGTTGTAGCCGTGTATTTTGAGGTAGTTTTTGTCGGTGAAGTGGGTTTCGGATATGTGCATCACATCGATTTGCTGTTGTTTTAAGAATAGTTCTAGTTCAAATTTGTGCTGAGCTAGACCGTTGGCGTTCCATAGAGCTATTCGCATTGGTTTTATTTTGCTTCTGTGCGTATTAATTTGTCCATGAAGAGTGTGAGTAGTGACAGCAAGTTGTTAATTTGCTTTGTTTGCTTCTCGATAAGTTTTTCGAGTCTGGCGAAGTTGTCTGTGTTTTGTGGAGTGGGAATTCTATTTTCTGTGTGTACACTGTGTGTTTTCGAGTTGTTTACGTTTCCTTGCGTTGCCTGCGCACAGGATACTGTTGGTGAGGTGAGTTTTTGGGGTTTAGGTTCATGTATGGTTATGTCCTTGGGTCTCAGTTTTGGATACTTTATATTATGTAGTGTTTTGTAGGCTGAGCATCCTTTGTAGTTCGCAGAATGCTCTCCTTGACAATGGATACACTTGGCGGGGGTTTCCGGGGATTTAGTGCATTGGTCAGTGGCATGATTACCTGCACATTTTACGCATCGGAAGTTATGATTGCAGTATTTCTGCGTGTGGCCGTACCTTTGGCACCTTTTGCATTGTATTATTTTTTTCTTTACAAGAGGTGGCTCGAACTTAACTATGGAGTTCATCAGCCGATTGATGTTGTAGATTTCTTTATTGTTTGTTTTTTGTTTTAAGTCTATGAAAAATAAGGATAGTGGGTTTTTTGTGATTCTATGCCTAATGTTGCTGATGTTAGTTACTTCGTGGCCGTGATTTAACAGTACGCACTTTAGTTCGTCTAGATCGACTGAGTGGTGGATGTTGCGTAGCACCACTCGAAATGGTCTTTCTTGTTTGAGCTGATATGTGTGGAATTTAGCGTTTAACGTTTTTAATAGCTTGGTTAACTTTCTATAGGCATCTGGGTGGGTCGGCAGAATTTTCACGTGGTTGTTGTTAATCTTTAACTTGTAGTCCTCTTTGCTGATGTCTTTTTCGATAGTCCTTATCATTGACTGTATGTCGATTACGTCGTCAATGAATATTGGTGGGGGAGGGGGAATTCTTTGAGTATGGAGATTATTTACCTTTTCGGTTGTAATCATGGAGTCTTCCGTGGACTCCAGTATTGAGAATCTATTGAAGGTGGTCACCTGGCTGGCTGGTGGTTTAGTTTGACTCTTGTTCACATTTGTCTTGGTTGGTTCGAGCTTTCGTTTTTTCGTGTGATGGTCGTTTACCAGGATAGATGTGTTGCCCCCTTGCCACGGGGGAGGCAAAATGGCGGTGTTATAATTTAGCTCCGGAGAGCCTGTTGGGAATGATAGAGCCATCATCGAGCTAGTTAATTCAGTGTGAAAGAACTAGTCGAGAGGCTGTTAACCCCTGGCTAGGTTAGTTGGATTCGCTTTCGACAGATGGGCGTCACGTGGAGTTTTGTGAACTTCACAGGGCACTGGACACACGTCTGCACGTCTGGGCACTCAGCAGCAACTGGATGGTCACGTGCTGTTTTGTGGACTTTGCAGGGCACTGGACACACGTCTGCACGCCTCGACACTCACCAGCGAACTGTGTTGCTATAAATGAAACTTAATAGTTGATGAAACCGCTCGAAAGTCGTGTTTCTAAATCATTCCCTCGTCTCGTATCGTGTTCATCAAATGGAAAAGGAGATTGTGTTTTAATGAAATCGCTTGTTACTATCAATCTTGCTGTGTCACTCGCATAGGAGAAGAAAGTGAGGAAGGAGAAAAAAATTAAGGTAAGGTCATCAATGAGCAAAATGTTTAATGTAATTAAAATTGTAATTAAAATTGAGTCCGCTGCAACCCTCATGACATTTAAAATTCCATACGTATATTGTTATACGTAACATTGCGATATTAAATATATTCGATCAAATAGGTTGTGTTCAATCAACATTCAATCTCGTTCCCTGAAAGCTGTTCATGGATATCTGGTTGGATACCTTACGCACGGAAATAGAGAGTGTTAACAGTAACAAACCCTCTATGTAGTGTTTTTGCTTTGCTCTTTTGAACAGGTAGATGACATTTTGCTTCGAAAAACGGATATATATACCACGGATATGCACATACAGAGTATGTGTATCGATATACACATTGATATACACCTTTGTACAAAGTGTCAAAAAAGTATTTATCGCGGTATTTTTTTCAAGCCATTCTACACCTTCGATTTGATGAAAATTGGTTAAATAAGTGTAGCGCAAAATTGATCTTGACCACAATTTTCAGTGTCAAATTGTTTTTCTATTGCATCATATAGTGCTCATTAGAAAGGAAAGTTCCGTTGTTTTAGAAAAAATGTTTGAAATTTCATTAATACCTAGACTGATTTTATTCATATTTTGAGGTCAAATATGGAATACAATAACATCAATACTAATATCTACTTTTTTGTGCGAATTACTTTATATTTCAATCTTCCTTGATACGCCGTGACAAGCAAAAGTGTAAACACAGCCCGTTGATTTTATGTAGAAAGCGAATATCGAAGGTATAATGAGAAAAGAGCATTATTTGACCATTCCACAAAATAATTTACCTAAATAGTAGTTAATTCTATTGGATGTAATAAACGTGAAGTAGTACTAGTGGACGAAATATCTATGTTGAAACCTTGATTCGACGAGTATAATTAATGTGCAAAACTGTAATCATGGTTTGAGATGTCCATTTTTGTAAAATGTTTTGTACATTATTAATTTTAATGAAAATTAACTATTACATTTCGTTAATAATAACTTGTAGTTACTGTTACCTAATCTTTACCGATCACTTGAGAAATTAGTCTTTTACATTTATGTGTTTACTTGTTTCGCTCGTCACTGTACATGTTTAAGTCAGATATGAAATATCTGGCGTATTCCAGCGGCTTTGATTAAATCTAAGATGTTGATATCCTTAATATGGAGAATGTTGTTAGTAAAGTAACTATTTCTATCCAAAAACAAGATATCTTTGAGACAACGTGAATTTTCGTTCCAATTTTCTTAACTTACAAGTATAACATTTTCATCGCATGATACAATCTATCCTACAAAGTTCTTGCACACGACGAAGCTGAGAACATAGATCTTCTTCAAATATTATTTTTCTGACTGCTTCGTGTGGAATTTTTACTCGACGAGATGTTATTAAACGCTTAAAAGCTTATTATTAAACGATAACATACTTTTTCCTACATGGATGAACATGAAAGACGTCGAGTGAGGAATTAGAACAATAGTGGATGGTTGGAAACTATTATGCTGCGGTCTACCATTCGTTTGTGCCTATATATACCACGGAACAAAGGATAATTTTCACCGAATTCATGCAGAGCACATTTTCTAAGATTTACTGTATATGATTACACCCATTATATTATATTTTTTTTTTTTGCGTGGGGAGGGGAAAATGCTATTACGCATGCCCAGTGACCCGCATCACTGGGTTATGTGGGAGTCGGTCGGATGTCGTTGCCATACCCACTAAAAACCCCTCCTTCTTCTTCCTCCGCTTGGGGGGCAGACAACCCCGGTAAAACCTGTCGGCAGTCATCAGGGTTGTCCTTTCGTGCCCCGTAGTATCTACTTCTTCGGGCAGTTACTGCTCATGTCGTCCTCTCAGCCAGTTCAGAATACTGGGCTGGTCTCCTCCTGCGGTTTTTCGTTACTTCATGTTCTTGCCCTCATTGCTCCGCGTAGTTGTTGTTTCGCTCGTTCTCCTCCTTGCCTCTTCCCAGGCCCTCGCTGTCACCCTCCTGTGACACATGACGGTCTTGCAGAATTGCCTGAATTTATTCCAGCTCTCGTCCTTGGTGGTCACCGTGGCGATCAGATTGCCCACGTCTATCTTCCCGCCCAGAGCGTTCTCCAGCTCGATCCTTCTGTCCGTCCACTTCGGGCACGCGAAGAGGGCGTGCTCTGCATCGTCGTTCGGGTCTCCACAGTCGAGACAGTTGCTGTCGCTGTCCCTGCCAATCCTTTTCCTATAGACACCGAAGCTCCCATGCCCGGTTAGCAGCTGCATGGTGTGGTGATCGATGTCCATCTTCTTTTTGGTAAACAGCAGCGCACTCGGTATTACCTTCTTTGTGATATTTTCTTTTTTGTAGTTGTTCCACTCCTTCTGCCAGGCCTCTTGGGCCTTCTTGCGAATCGCCTCCAGTTCCTCCTTCAGCTTGCAGCCGTCATCCGTGCCAATCCTGGACCCATGGATCTTGTTCCTCTCGTAGGTCTCTCCGAGCATCTTTATCTTTATGTAAATCGGGAGATTCCGGGTCAACACGCAAAGTGCCGCGTGGGAGACGGTACGGTATGCCGTCGTTGTTATGCACAGGGCCGTCCGTTGTGCTCGTTTCAGCTTTTTCCTGTTCTTATCGGTATTCGCTGCTCTAGCCCACACCGGTGCTCCGTAAGTTACGATGGACTCCAACACATTGTAGTAGAGCCTACGATCCAAGCTGGGCGGCCCGTTGATGTTGGGTAGAATTCCCCTAAGGGCTCCTATTAACTTGTCGGCTCTGTTACACACCATCTCGATATGCGCACCGAACCTCCGACTGGAGTCAATGACGACTCCGAGATACCTGATGCGATCGACCGTTTCGATGTCCGAGGAGCCCAACCTGAGTTTCACCACTCTCGGCACTCGCAAGCTTGTGATGAACATGACCTCCGTCTTTTCTCTCGCCAGGGTGAGCCCGACACTCGTGCACCAATCGTTGGCGATCCTTAGCATCGTGTTGACCTTGGCGGAGGCCTCTTCGTTCCTCCCGACGGAGCATGTGATGGCCAGATCATCCGCGAAGGCGGTTGCTCTGACCATTGGCATGTTGTCGAGTCTCTCGAGCAACCGGTCATATACCAAGTTCCACAGGAATGGTCCGAGGATGGATCCCTGTGGGACTCCCGCCGCCACCTCGTGCTCCACCGTGCCGTGCTGGTTGCTCACGATGATCCTCCTTCCGGATAGGTAACTGCCGATTAGACTTTTGACCTTCCATGGCAGCTTCCTCTTGTCAAATTCCTCGTATATGCTCTTCCAGCTGAGCGAATTGAAGGCATTGCTAATATCTAGGGTGATCATCACGCATACTACCTTCTTCTGTTTGCAGATGTTGGCAAACTTCATCACCTGCGTGATGGCGTCTACCGTACTCCTCTTCTTTCTGAAGCCATATTGCCTCCGATGGAACGGGTCCATTCCAATGCATCTCTCGATGATCTCCTTAAAGCATTTTTCCCAGATCTTGCTCATGGTTGGGAGTATGCTTATCGGCCGGTACGCGTTAGGGAGACTGGGATCCTTACCCGGTTTCCTTAGCAGTATTACTCTGGCCGTCTTCCAGCAGACTGGGATCCTTCCTGATTCAGTGATGCCGTTGAACGCCCTTGTCACGAGCTCGCTCCTGCGACTCGCTACCAGCTTCGCGATCTCGCCCGGCACGCCATCGACTCCTGCAGCCTTCTTGGTGTTCATTCTTCCGGCGGCATCGACGACATCGCCTTCGTCGATGGCGACGCTGAGGCTAATATCTCCTTCTTCTTCGGTCTCTGCCTCTTCGCGGCCCTCATAATGGGGGGGTCCGTGTCCTAAGGTGAATAGCCTCTGTAGGACTGCCTTCACCATGTCAATCGGCATGTCGTTGGTTGGTCCCTTGCTTTTACATTTCTTCATGACCGTGCGATAGGGTTTGCCCCAAGGGTCGCTCTCCAGTATCTTGCAGTATTCTGCCCAGGCTGTTTTTTTGCTGCGGGCGATCTCCTTTTTTAATTGCCTTCGGATCTCCTTGTAGGCGTTGACGAGGGGCTCGGTGTTGCCGGCATTCTTCTTCCTTTCTCTCGTCACCTTCCTGAGCGCTTTGTGCGCCTGCGCTCTCAGTTCCGCGATCATCGGGTTCCACCAGTAGTTCGCGTACTTGCGGCTCTCCGCACAGTTCGACTTCCTTAGCATCCCTACGCACGTACCTTCGATGCTCTTTTGCAAGGGCTCGGCCCCATCCTCTCCGATAGCCGCGTTGAGGTCCTCCTTCTTCAGTGTGTCGTCGAATCTGCTCAGGAACTCCTCCGGCGACATGTCCTTGGTCACGTACCTGTAGAACTTCGATACGGTTCGGGTCTTCCTCGCCTTAAACCTGTGGAGCACGTACAGATGGTCCGAGGCCGAGTATTTGTCCAAGACCGCGCTTCCGGCGTGTATCTCGCTGACCTTATTGGATACGCTTATTATGTCGGGGAAGCTCGTCTTCCCGTTCATGAAGGTGTACTTTTCCATGAGCCTCAATGGAAACACCCGGTGGCCGCTTAGTGCCTCCATTAAGACTCTCCCTCTCTTGTCTGTGGTCGATCCTCCCCAACAGGTTGACTTTGCGTTGAAGTCTCCGGCCACGACGACCTTGTCGTGTCCTCTAGCAGCGCTCTTCGTCATAGTCGACAGCGTGTCTATGTATTCGGAATATGCTAGCTTATTTATGTTGGGCGAACAGTACCCGCTGAAGCAGAAGACGTCGCCGACGCGAACGCCCACTATCCCGTCGCTCTTGACCTCTGTTGTTTCATCAGGCAGTTTGCCATTGAGGAGTGTGACCCATATCGAGGCGTCTCCTTTGGTGTCATTAAACCAGTGCGGTAGCTGCCTGTTCGGCTCGGAAATTATTATTATATCCGGCCTAAGTTCGATCGCGCATTGGTGCATCATGTCCTGTGCCAGCTTGCATCTGTTGAGGTTTATCTGCAGTATCCTCATTTATTCGCTTTCAAGCGGCTTCTATATTCTGGACAAGCCAGGGATCCGGTTACGTGGTCAAATTTCACTCCTTTCTCCTTGCTGCAGATGGAGCAGCAGGGTGCGTTGGCGCAGGCAGCTATCGTGTGGTCTTTGGCTCCGCACTTCCTGCAAATCTCCTTTCCAGGGCTTATCGCCGTGCATTTGTTCGCGATATGACCGAACATGTGACATCTGTAGCACTTTACCACATTGGGTAGTGCCTTTATCGAGGCTATCGTCAAGCCGGTTCTGATCTTCCGGCTCGCCCCCTCTTTGGCCAGATAGGCTTTCGGCATCATCACTATTGCCGATTGGGTGCCCCACGGCGCCATTTTTAGGGTCTTTACTTCGACCTCAGTGATGTCGCTTATGCCCAGTTGCATTCCTATCTCCCTGACTAGTTCTTCCTTGCCTACGAGCGGGTCTATATCCCTGATCTCTACGGAGGTCTTGTCGCGCATTGGTAGCGCTCTCACCTTGCCTCTTAGCGCCGTGTTCATATCCACCGCGGTCTTTTTGGCGTTGCTACCTGCTTTCAGCTCGATCAGAATGTCACCTGTTCTGGTCCTCCTAATTCCACAGCTCTCTTTTAGGGTCTCCCTTGCCCCCGTCAAGTCTTTGTAGACCTGGATCCACTCCTTGTCTTGCCCTACTTTGACGAGGATGGCTTCGGGTCTGTTACGTATCCTCTTCGGTCCCTCCGGCCTCTTTGGCTTGTCCAATGCCGCCCTTCCTGCGTTCGCCTTACTGACCACCGTCGGGGTGTCCGTTCTTTTTCCTTTCCTTCCGCGGACAGGGATCCAGTCATCCTTTACATCGCTGTTCGTGCAGTCCGTAGTCGCTTTTGCCGAGCTGTTGCCGGCACAGGCTCCTGCGTAGGAGGCCTCCACGGTCGTTGGTCTCTTTCTCTTGGTGTCGCCCTTCCCCTCGACGGGCGATCTCTCCTTCCTTTTTCCTTCCTTCTCCTCACTCCTCCCCGGAGGGGTGGTCATCCTGGTGGCCGTGACTGTCCTAGCGTTCCTCTTGAGCCTCATCTCGTCCAACATCGAGTGGAGCTTGATCGCTTTTTTACTGATAGCGTCCCTCCTTTTCTTGATGTCGGTATCCTTTTTGCTCATGAGGTAGAGTCTGCTACCTATGCATTGGATTTCGCGGAAGACTTCTGTGATGATTTCCGTCATCGCCTTCCATTCGCTCATTTTGATGACGATACTGTCCTCGTCATTGCTTTTGGTCTCGGCCGTTGCTCTGTTCGCCATGGCCTTCCTCCTGAGACATTCCCTTGGTGCCGCCGCTTCGCTGCCGCTGTCCGACATTTCCGCCGGTGTGTCTAGCTCCGAGGTGCTGGCCGCTTCGTCCCTCGTTGCCATCGGCTGGCTCCTGGCCAGGCTTCTCGTTGTCTTGCACGCACTCCCATCCACTGGGGACTTTCTCATATATCTGGTGATCTTGTCATCTTTCGGGATTTGTTCCTTGGCGAATCGGGTCGCCTTTTCGGTGGGTGGTGTCTTATCCTTGAGTGCCTGCATTGGCATCTCGACATCCTCGATGATTCCCGCGATGTCTTCATCAAATTCGAGGTATCTTCTTGTGCTTCTCTTGCACATCTTTTCCTCTGTGACAACTGCGGATGTTTCTTGGTCCCCGGTCGTGTTTACCGAACGAGGGGAGGCCCTGGGATCGACCTTCCCCTCGCCGTTCGTCCAGTCGTTGGGTGACCGTCGGGTCGAGCCTGGGACGCTACTCGAATCCCCGACGGAGCCTGGAAGCTCCGAAACCCCCTGAGCCGTAAGTTTACTTACCTTATAGTACTTGTCCATATTGAATTTGTATCTTTAATATACATATATATATATATATATATATATATATATATATATATATATATGTATGTTTGAAATGGATGTCCTTCGACGTAACCGGTCGTCGTATGCTCCCACTGTATCCTTCCGCGTGTATGCGATTCGTGTCCTAAATAACTTGCCAATGTCGTCGTAAAGTCGCCAGTCGTATGAGTGATGACCGGATACTAAAACTCGCAGTGTCACTATCACTGTTCGACGCGGGGAGTTTAGACTGGCCCTCCACGGGGGCGCTCTCCACCACTCCTTGGTTACCCAGGTAGCCCGCACGGTGGCGCTTCGGTCTCGCGACCCAAGATGGCCTCCGCTCTGCCCCTAACCTCACTTTTCACACACAGCACTTTCAATCGTTTCTCTCGCTTTTATACCAGCGAGCTCCCCTATTTCTTGTATTCCCACTCATTCCGGAGCACTAGAAACTTCACTTTCGTGCACTTTTCCGCCCGAGTTCTTTAATTTACCCAGATATTTCGGTTATGCCTACGGAGCGACGTGCACGTGTCCGTTCTGCTTGCCGCCATCATGATGATCCCCATTATATTATATTATGTTATTACGATGTTTTTTTTTATTTATTTATTGAAATTCACAATTTGTCCAATTTGGACATTTGGTGGAATTTTTTAACAGTTAAATTAGCATGTTGGTGGCTACCCCCAGCGTGGTACCATCCTCGTGTTTGTTAGGTTATGTCCTTTATAAGGTCTGCTGGGTGCTTCGTTTTTAGTCTTCTGTCCATGTTTATGGTTTTGTATGTTTCCGCAGCTAACCGGTTTGGGCGTGTTGCTATTCTTGATTTGTATTTCTCGAAGTATCTGCTAATTTCTTCCTTGACCGTTGGGATTCCCAGGTCCCTCCGTATATCTTCGTTTCTGACGTACCAAGGTCCGTTTACTATTGTTCTGAGGATTTTAGCCTGTATTACCTCTATTTTGTTTATATGGCTCATTGCTGCCGTCCCCCATAATGGTATTCCGTACGTCCAGATTGGTTTTATGATCGTTTTATATATTTTTAATTTATTTTCTATGCTTAATTTGGATTTTCGGCTTGTTAGCCAATGCATTTGTCTCCTTGTTTTCTGTATTTTTTCTACTATTGATTTGATGTGTAGTTTCCATGTGGGTTGTGTATCTAAGTGGAGTCCTAGGTATTTGACATGCTTTGTTTGCGTTATATGCGTGCCGTTCAATAAAATGTTTGGTGGTATCTTTTTTCGTAGTGTGAATGTAATATGGTTGCATTTATTGGGGTTTGCTTTTATTTGTTTTTCTTGTAGCCAATTTTCTATTTTTATGACATGTTCTTGTAGTATTTTGACTGCCGTTTCTGGGTTAGTATGCCTGACTAGTATAGCTGTGTCGTCCGCGAATGTCAATACTGTGCTGTTGGTAGTTGTTGGTATGTTCGCCGTGTATAATGTGTATAGTATTGGGCCTAGGACGCTTCTTTGTGGTACCCCGGCCTTGATGTCTTTAACTTGAGAATGTGTGTCCTTGATTTTTATTACGAAGGTTCTGCTGCTTAGGTAAGATTTTATTAATTGGTGTATTTGCTCCGGGAATTGTTTCCTAATTGTTTGTAGTAGACTTTCATGGTTAATTTTATCGAATGCTTTCTCTACGTCTATAAAGAGGGCTGTGCAGTATTCCTTGTTTTCTAGTCCTACTATTATTTCGTTTATAAGCCTGTGCATTTGCTCTATCGTGGAGTGTTTGTTTCTGAAACCAAATTGGTGATCCGGTATTAGTTTTTTTGTCTCTATTATTGTTTTTATCCGGCAATATATTATTTTTACCAGTATTTCGGAAAATACTGGAAGCAGTGATATTGGTCTGTAAGATGCAGTTTGGTGCGGGTCTTTGCCTCATTTATGTAACATTTTGATCTGTGCTAATTTCCATGGTTGGGGGAAGCATTGAATTCTTAGAATTGCATTGAATATTATTGTCATTAGTCTTATTGCTTTTGGCGGAAGGTTTTTCAAGATTTTACCATTGATTAGTGTATTTTCGAACTATCGCGGGGAGACGCGATCGTTAGAATACGCGTCAACGGGAGTCGTAAATTCCCGTTACGATTAGAATAATCGACACCACGAATAGTTCGATCCTCGTATTTCGGTTAGGATAATCGGGATGGTTGATGCGGTATAACACTGGTAGTCACTGAGTTATAATAATGTATATTTCCAACACTTTATACAATCACACAAAGTAGTAACGCCGTTGATTAAGATACAGATAACGAGAGAAGGGTTAGTCTTGGATGAGAAAAGGAGAGCTTTAGGCGCTCTAAGCCCTTGAGAGTTATAGGAACTGTCGGAGTTCTGGATAATGTGAGAGCCTTAGGAGACTCTAGGCCGTGTAGGCACCTTGAGAGTTGTAGGAAACTCTGAGAGATATAGGAACGGTGAGAGTTATAGGGAATGCAGGAACTCTCGGCACCGTGAGAAATGATGAAGGAACTCTGAGAGATGCAGGAACGGTGAGAGCTATACGGATTATAGGAACTCTAAGCACCGTGAGAGACGATCAAACTCAGGAGAGATAGGAACGGTAAGAGTTATAGGAAATGCAGGAACTCTAGGCACTGTGAGAGACGATCAAACTCTGAAGTTTTATTCTAATGTGAATGCGGAGGAAAGCTCGGTATGGGTGTGCCCTTTGAACGAAGAACGCGGATTCGTTGCTTACATTTTCAGTTAGGAAAGTGAGGGCAATGATCCGCGATGCTGATTGGTTATGAGCAATGTTGGGAAGGAAGATAGGAGGAAGAAGCCTCCTACTAACTTGGGTCCTAGGCGACATCGTTTATGGGGAGACTCGGATTTTCCGTTAGGGAGATCTCCGCTTTTTTCGTTAGGCCACTACCTGCTTTCTCCGCAATTCTTAAGAGCACGTAATAAACCCAAGGACTCTTCTAAAAAACCAGCTGAAAACACTTCTGGAATTAGAAAGTCCTTTCTGGCAAACAGATTGACTTAAACCATGTGTGCGAACAATGCAGTTAGAATTTCGACTTTATGGTGGGTCCTTAGGCCTATAGAGGGTTCGAAGGACGGCACGTCGACCGTTGGCTGTCACGCCGCGCGGGATGGAGTGCAGATGTGTTGCGCGGCGTAACAATTAGGTCGATTCCTGGCGCTTTATTGTTTTTTGTTTTATCAATTATGTTTCTAATTTCTTGTGCTGATGTTTTAGGTATAGTGTATTCTTTGTCGGTTGTGGTAATAGTGGTTTGTGGATCCTCCTCCGTATGACTTTTGAGGTTGCTGTTGTTGATAATGTGTGGTGTGAATGTGTTGCAGAGGTGGTTGGAGAATTCTTCAGCTTGTTCTTCGTTGCTTCTTACCCATGTGTTATCTGCTTTTCTGATTGCTGGGACGGGTATTATTTGCTTCCTTATTTATTTCGTGGCTTTCCATAGTGAATAGTTGGTGTTCTCGTGTGTGGAGAGTGTCCCTATGAACTTTGCGAATTCGTTATCGTTGTGCTCCTTTATTTTGTTTTTTATTTCCTTTGCAAGTTTGTTTAAGTGTTTTTTGTTTTCTCGAGTTCTGTATTTTTGCCATTTTGCTTTTGCTTTTCTTTTTTCTCTGATTTTGTCGAGTATTTCTTGCGGGATTGCTATTGTTTGTCTGCTGGTTGATTCGGGTGTAGTCGTTGTCCTTGCTGCTTCTTGAACAGTTGCTGTCAATGTTGCTACTGCCTGTTCTATGTGTTCCGGAGTTTTCAACGGGATGTTGCAGTTTATTTTGCGTTCTATTATTTCTTTGAAAGTTTGCCATTTGGTGGTTTCATTGCATAGTGTTTCTGGTTTGCTATAGTGTATTGGTTTGTTTCTGTATTCAATTATTATGGGTGTATGTTCGGAGCTGAGCTCGAGGTTGGGTGTTATTTTTAGTTTATTTGTGTTTAGTCCCCTTGTAACTGCAAAGTCCAGAAGATCTGGTTTTTTGTTCAGGTCAGTCGGCCAATGTGTCGGTGTTCCTGTGGATAATATATTGAGGTTATTATTTCTAATGTATTTTTCCAGTGTTGTGCCTCGAGGTATAATGTTTCTTGACCCCCATAGCGTGTGCTTTGAGTTGTAGTCTCCCGCTGCGATGTACTTGTCCCCTAGGTCCTGGAAGTATTCTTCCCACATTTGTGATGTTATTTTGTGTCGCGGAGGCACTGCTGACAACTGGAAGTAGTTGCCGCTAGTTTGAACTGTAACAGTGGTTCCTTGTAAATATTCTTTGTTAACTTGGCTGTGTAGATAATGTTTGATATCGTTTCTGACTATCACTGCTGTCCCTCCGTGAGCTTTTCCTGAGGGGTGTTTGGTATCATATATGGTGTAGTATGGTATTTTCAAGTAGCTTTTTGTAGTGAAGTGTGTTTCTGAGACAAGTAGTTTGTCTATATTGTTACTGTATATGAATGTTTTAATTTCGAGGACCCGTTGTTGTAGGCCGTTTGAGTTCCAGGCTGCTATTTGTAGAGTGTCCGTTTTTTATTCTTTGCTTAGCACGTTTGTAATTAGTTGTAGCATGACTGTGATTTGTTGGGTTTGCTGTCTGAGTACTGCGTTTTGTTCGCTTATCATTCTGGATTACGATGTTATCTAATTAATTGTTGTCTATTTGTTTTGATACTTATATTAACCATTATTTATAACATAATATACTAAATACAATTAGTATACACAATTAGTATAAGGATTAGTATAAGAAATTTTAAACAGCTTTTTTCAAAAGAACGAATCATTTACGATCCAGGGGTTTTCTGAAACTTTCGTTTCTCGTGATAAGTACTTTATGATGCAATAAAAAATTTTGTCTGAAAATTATACTCAAGATCAATTTCATGATCCATTTTCTCTAACAGATCTCCATCTTCCACAGCTACAACAAATAATTTTTTGACACTCTATACATTTAACATCGATTATAATTCTGATAATTGAAACACCGAACATCAATGTGTTTATTCACTACGCCAACACAGATAACAATTAACATTGATATATAATATATGTCGGAGATGAAAGAACACCGGAACCCCTCCTTGGATTCGCGGGAATACCGTAACGTTGTAACTTAGATTAAACAAATGCCGCTCCGATTATTCGAGATTTATGATCATGAGCTTGTGCTCGAGGCGACAATCAATCGCCGAACGTAGCCGCGGTCAAAGGGATGAACGTTTTATCTAACAAAGGCACAGAGTAACTGTATACCTCTCCTTAAAAGAAATAGTCGTAGCGACACGTGGCAGTAAATACTTCAATAGTTTCTATCCCGCGGCCCGCCACACGCAGATTTTGTCCTCCGGGTAAGATGATCGCCGGATGTCGGCATGCCTTTGTAGTGTATGTTTAGCTAACGTGAGGACCCGTTATAGATCTTAAGATTTAGTCAAGCGAAGTCCTTCAAATAGACTTTGTTGCAACTACGGGAAGATAGGAGAAACCTATCTTCCACGATGCCCCCCGTCAACAACCTCCCCTCAAGGGCGGCCAGCATCTCTTTCAAAACGCCGATATGGAGATCGACAAATTAGCAACAGCGCTAATTTCCCTCACCTTTGGAACGAAAGCTTTCGTTGACGAATCCGGGGATCTCATGTCCTTAGACACACCCATTATAGTTTTCCTCGACGGCATCATCGAGACGGAGATTCTTTCTTTCGTACGATCTCATCGACGAGTGACAGTACCACCTTACAACCAGTGAATACCTCACATCTAGTTAACAAAGAGTTAGACTTGAACTGTGCGAGAACATACGTTTATCATCCCGTGACCGCGGATTCGTTTCGAACCTAAGATCATTATCACTAGTGCTACGAGTGCCTAATCTTGTTGATAAGCCTGTGCTAGTAAACTCTTTATTGTATCACGGCAATGGCTAATTGTAATGAGAATTCATCAAACGCCCCTCTCCATAATCCTGACCCTAATCCGACATATATATTTGACGATATATATCTGAAAGAATAGAAATTTCATTTAATCGACTATATGACCATACTCGGTTAAGTACCAACAACGACTATCTATCAACTTTATCTTACTTCCTCAAAGGTATAGAAAGACTTTAAAAATATCAGCCATGTGATTTGGTCCTTTAAAATTTGGAAGTAATATAACGATAAAATACCATCAAAACATTTAAATTTCCAATATTCAAGAGAAACTTGAAATCTCGTTTATTTACTCAGCAACAAAATCTTATTTACCTTCAGAGAACCTATACAATTTTTTCACAGCTCAATATCTCTCCTTTAAACAAAACATCAAAGTATGTTATTCCTAACTTCAATGGGCTCAACTCAATTTTTTGATCAATTTCTCTCGTCCTATACGCTCGTTTCAAAGCTTATAATATCATCTACACCTTTGTCTTGTGTTCCACCCATGGTTCCTATGCATGCAATTTTATTATTATCGTTCCAAAGGATCTTCGCATTTCTGTTTCGCTCGTGATAGGTATTCACATCTGTTTTATCGTGCTGTTTCATCTTCTGGGAACGATATGGTCGGAAATGTTATGATGTTGAATACGCACAGGTCGTTAAACGAGAATTAATTCAAGATAGATTCAAACGGAGTTAATTAAGTGATCCCAATTCCACCGCCTTGGGGGCTGAACGCGTTTTCCTTCCGAACGGTTCGCTCGTGTTGAGTGATGCAAATTTCAGCAAGTGTTTCACCTACGTGTTTACTATTAAATTTATTTCTTATCTATCTATATCTTATCTTATGAGAGTTTCGCCTGGTCTTAATTGGTTCTGTTGATTCTTATCGTTGTGAAAAGTCGATTCGCTATATATCTTTTGTATAGAGAACTATTATGTGATGTAAGAGTGTAATGTTGTAATATTTGTGATCCTTACTTTATTAATTTTGTCACTGAGCCGTTCTTTGGTTCGTTGAGCAGTTCATGTTCCCTACTTGTTTCGCTTGGGACTTTCATAATTTTCGTAATTACAATAAAAGGTTTAATTTGTAATAAGTTAAAGATTTGGTCCCTTGCTTTATGATGTACGAGAACCTTTGAACTAACAACTTTGAAGTGACAATTGAACGAGAACTGACAAGCTTTCATTTCAATCTATATTTAAGATATTTAATATTTAATCGGTTTTCGTGACACCGAATAAATAATAAATAATAAATTTGAAGGGAAAAAAACAAGAGATTAAGAAAAAATTCTGAAAGAGACACAAATCGGTAGTATTATATTATATTACTTTGCGAATTACTTTTCAAGCATAAAAATAGTTTGACGGTCACTTGTAGTTCCTTCCTTGCCATTTCATTTATTAAATTCGTTTAATTTCGTAAACAAAATAGCCACTCGTGGCGAGTTTCGTGTTTAAAATAGAATTTTGTCATACAGGCTGGTTGGTAATTGATAGTACAGGCGGAAAATTGGTGATTCTACTCGAAAAAAGAAGTCGAAAATATAGAATAAAAATTTTTCGTTTGAGACTTTATTTTCGAGAAAATCGACTTTGAATTTTTGATCGGTATGCCTGCAACGCGTTGCAACATATTGGAACGGTTTATCAACATAACGTCAATCGAAACACAATCTACAATAAAATCCGTTATAACGAAACGTGATAAAGTGCACGCGTACCGAGCGAAAATTCAAAGTCGATTTTCTCGAAAACAAAGCCTCAAATGAAAAATTTGTATATTTTCGACTTCTTTTTTTTACCAGTTACCAACCACCCTGTATATCCAACAGCTCACTTTTTCTTTGTAAATATTATTAATAATTTTATCAATTTTTTATATTTCCATCTTTCATACAAGTGACAATGAATCATAAAAGTTTCATAGAAATCACAAAGATTAGGGGATAAGTATACCACTATATTTTCATATATGTATATGTATGTATATTCCCAAATTACATGATAGAATATGAATAATATTGAACAAAATATAATCAAGTATACAGTACCATGGAAATACAACAGATTACAATTTTCTACCTGTCACCGATTCATCGTCATCTCCTTTCATTCTTTTGACATATATAAAAACAAATTAACCCGTCTGAAATAATAATACCTCGCTCTTTGAATACAAAAATCTATTCAAATGAAATAAAGGGGAAGAAAATAAGAATAAATATAATTACTCAGGTATAATCTTCTCAAGGTATAATTATTCAGTTACAAATGATTCTTCGTTAACACACTACATTGTACACTACTTCTTTTCCCGGTGGCTGAAGCTAATCGTCGACGTTTATAAGGTACGAATTTTGTCAACGGCGCCATCGGAATCTTTATTGAGAAATTAAAATATTACAATTGCCATCACTAAGCTCAGCGTCCACAATACACTATGTTTTTCAAGTTTAGGTGAACCATCGACGATAACCACATCAGATCCGGACCAATACTCAGTGCCAACCTCATCCAGGCATTCGAACTCGCAACATCGGCGTCCAACGCGGAATCTCTTGCAGCTCTGTAATAAGAAGAAATCGATTAATTGTACGGATCAATCGTCACTAGACTACTCGAAAATCCAGGTCATTCAAAGAATAAAAGAAGAAAGAATTGCTCCAATTCCACCATTGCTTCAGCAAAACTAGTATTTGAGAACCATTGGTCAAATATATTATAACACTAAACGTACATTTCGGGAAGAATAATTTGTGCTATGAAACAGAATACGATAAAGTTCAAAGGTTACATCGATTTTCAAAATTTTATAAATTCAGGTGTATGACAGTATCAGTCAGCTCTTTTTCTGTCCCCAAGCGCCAAAATTCATTCCGACTACCATTTTATGTATTTTACAGAAGTAAGCCTTCATTCATCTCCCATTCCATCCACCAACATGCTCTCGACGTATTCTCTTCTAAGTAAAATATTGATGTTGAGCCAGACATCCTACTGAATAATCTTTTCAGTGTTACTATAAGGTATTTAAAACCAGGGTTAGTGCTTATACGTTAGATGTAATACTTGGCATGAAACCTGCTTATATTGATATTAAACTTATGCATAGTAGGATGTTGGACCATTGTCAAAATGAAATTACAATACACACAGTTTCACCGTGGAAAAGTGGATCTTTCTAGCATGTCTACGCAAATGATGGTTGGAGGGGCGAGGGGGAGGGGGAACTGTACATGCGCCAAACACCGTTACGTTCGTAATTTTTCACACAAATTTACAACTGTAGGGAAAAAATTATCTCTGATGTTTCAGATGTTAGAAATTGACAATATCGCAGAACGGAATGCTGTGTTCTAGATATTCTATTTTTGTTACGAAAGTGGTACAAACGAAGTCCACTTAAGAATAGTACAACAAAATCGGTTGAGGTTAGGTTATCATGCAGATATCGCGGCTTTTGCTTTGGAAAGCACGCAACTGCTAGTCTCGTCGTCCCTTGTAAACGAGAGAAAGATATTGTAATTGGTCGGGATTAACATAAAACTCGTTGCATGCGATCAGATGGCCTGAATGTTTAATAAACGAGAGTAGAGTGCGTGCTACGTGGTTCTAGCAGTTTAGGCGGAAACTAATTATTGTAACCGGAGCCGAGATATGTAGCGATATTACTTTCCTCGACAAAGCGTATAAGGTGAGGAGAGAATCGCGATAAAGTAGAACAAGAGACAGGAATTCTTTACGTAAAGCAGATCTGTCAACTAGATAGAGATCCTACAGCTATAACTACAGTGAATCCGTACTCTGGCGAATTGTCGTTTCACAAATAAAGCTTCTGAAAAACGGAATTCCTACAATATAACTGCTGTTGTAAGAATCTACATATCTGATTTTGCTGCCGTATTTGTCAGAACGTTTGTTTATCAAAAAAACGCATCCTCTGTAATCCTCAGTAGCTTAACAAGGCACAGTTAATAAAAGAGATAGAGCGTTAAACGGTGACGATTTAATCACTGTTAAATAGATATTGGTCTCTTTAGTTAAAATGCCCTATGATTTATTTGCATCATTTTTTTTTCATGCAATTTAAAATATTTAAATAAACAATATTTATCAAATATTTAAATATTTAAAGAAACAGTAGTCCATACAATATAATTTTATTTGATGGTTATTTGATATTTAATATTTTGGTTTACATACAAAATTGAAATTATACTTTGCTTGAGGACAAAAATTCTAATTGCATTCCTAACATATACCAATAATTATTGATCAAAATAGAAAGAACTGCAAGACTAGGAAGATTACTTAGCATCTTATATAGCCTGGCAAGGCTCGAACGTTTTATCTTCCTGTAGATTTTCTTTGCTTTTAGACTTTCCTTCCATTTCTCTGAATTGGTGTCTTCTGTACACTATTTATAAAAGAAGAATAAATTACATGTTACATCCAAGTTACCAATCCAAATAATTTTAAGTAAGAAAAGAGATCTAATGCAGCAGTTTCCACTTAAATATAGATCCGACGATTATTTACGAACAAATAGTATAAATCTTTTAGCAATATGAAATTCGCAATATTTATTCAAATATTTATGTAGTACCGGGGCCAGAAGGCCTAAGGTATCGGCCGAACTGTAAACAATGTACCGTTGGGTCCTTTAAGTGGACAGTTTACGTGAAAAGGCTGCGTGACCTTGATCACGGGGGTTTCGGGATACCTGTTCCGAAGAACGGGAAAAGGTAGAGTGGGCAGAGCGTGTGGAGCGTGCGGAGTGGACAGAGTTTTTGATTGGGAAGCAGTTTTTGCCACGCAAACATGGAAATTGCGATTCAAAATTGAATTTGCACTGGAAACGGTTGACGTTCCCGACTTCACGTGCCCGAAGTGAACGGACAGAAGGATTGAGCTGGAGAACGCTCTTGGCGAGAACATAGACGTGGACAATCTGATCGCCACGGTGACCGCCAAGAACGAGAGCTGAGATAAATTCAGGCAATTTCGCAAGACCGTCATGTCTCACAGGAGGGTGACAGCGAAGGCCTTGATGGAAGCAAGGAGGAGAACGAGAGCAACAACAACTACGCGGAGCAGTGAAGGCAGAGATACAAGACAACAAAGAACCACAGAAGGAGATCAGCCCAGTATTCTGAACTAGCTGAGAAGATGACGAGAGCAATACAGAATATACAGAATAACTGCCTGAAGAAGAAGATACAACGGGGCATGAAAGGACAACCCTGATGACTGCCGACAGGTTTTACCGGGGTTGTCTGTCCTCGAAGCAAAGGAAAAAGGAGGAGGGGTTTTTAGTGGGTATGGCAACAACATCGGCCCGAGTCCCACATAACCCAGTGATGCGGATCACTGGGTATGCGTAACAGCATTTTTCCCTCCTCACGCAAAAAAGAAAAAAAAACTATACACTCTATCAATTTTAAGTTGATAATTTCGTTATTATATAATTTTTCTTAGTCTAAACTGAATCCAGGGAGAAGAACTTTCATCCAATTACATACTTCATTAATTCATGAATTATATTCGTTACCGTACGTACAAAAAGAAAGTTGACTGATATAAAAATTCAAAGGATAGAATTTCTAAGCTCGCGATTGGAAACAGATTCAGTTCAATGGTTTAATTTGCCATTTAATTGAATTCTCTGGCAATTTCAGCGAACTGTGGGCTTTAAAAGTGTCCCGCATTCAAACGCAAGACTTCTCCTCCACCTTTCCCTTTCTTTCAATTCCAACCTCAAGTAATTGACCAATTAATTCGAAGATATATTTACATGCTTGCAAGGGATTCAAACAACTTCGTTGCGTTAAATTCGCAATTATAACCAACACGAATGTCTCAATCAATGTGCAGCTCGAAACAAATAAAAGATAATTAACTTTTCAATATAACGATTGATATGTTTGATGAAGAAAAATGTATGAATTTTTAAAAACGTCTCCTAGTACATTTAGCATTTTTATAGTAAAAACTTAGAACACACACGCACACATATACTATTCCATGAAATGATTTACACAGCTATGAGTCTAATCCTATCATATTATAAAGGGATGGACGAACTTTTCCTAATAAATATAACTTTATACAAAATCTTGTTTAAAAAAATTAGTTTTTTATTCTCATTAAATTAATTTAATATCAGAATATATAATTTTAGTCGTTATCAAAATTTTATGTCAAATGCGTTCATAGATACATATATAAATATGTCGGGTTGACCTTAAGATTTGAGTTAGGGTTAAGGGCGTGAAACGAATCCCTATTGGCGCTAGACGTGATCATTATGCAATAGAGGAGATATTTACTAGTGCAAATATGACTATGATGAAATTGGACAAGTAATCGCGATAATTAGATACTCGAGAAGCTAATGACAATGATCCTAGGCTCACTAACGAATCCGCGGTCAAGGGGATGACGAACTCTACTTTTCTTCAACGTCTAAGTTGTACTCAATGTTAATGCATGGGGCAATCACTACGTATCTGAGAGTTACTTGAATCGTCTTTGAGATCGTACGGGAGAGTGGTTCTCCATCACGGTAACGCTGTCGAGGAAAACCATGATGGGTGTGCCTAAGGGCACGAAATCATCGGATTCGTGGAGAAAAGCCTTCATTCGGAAAGTGAGGGAAATTGGCGTTACTGTTAATTGGCCAATTTCCATGTTGGTGGTTAGGGAAGCGTGCTAACCGCCCTTAAGAGAGAGTTCGAGAAGAGGAAGCGTCGTTCGTGAGAAAAATAGATTTCTCCTATTTTCTCGTAGTTGGGACGAGGACTGTTTGTCGGTTTGAAGGACTTTAGTTAAACAAATCTTAAGATTTATAGCGGGTCCTCGGGCTAGCTGAACATGTACTGTGGAGACGCGTCGACATCTGGTAATCATCTTACTCAAAGAATAGAGTCTGCGTGTGGCGAGCCACGGGACAGAAATCGTTGAAATGCTTACCGTCGTGCCCCGTCCTAAGTATTTCTTTTAAGGAGAGCTATAGAGTTACTTCATGCCTTTGTTAGACAAAACGTTCATCCCTTGACCGCGACTACGTTCGGCGACTGGTTGTCGCCTCGAGCCCGAGCTCACTATCATAAATCTCAAATAAGTACAGTCGAATTGAATGACAACAGTTTCTTAATTCGGCTATGGTGAAATCTAAATTACAGTACTAGGGGTCTTCCCAAAGTTCCGAAGGGAAGGTTCCGGTGTTCTTTCATCTCCGACAAATAAATGTCTAATCCTATGTATTTATTTCAACTGAAATCTTAACTTAAATATTTATTAACAATATTCTGACGAATATGCAATGAAAGATAAAAACGACTATATTTTTCTTATAGAATGTCTCATGCTTCTTACTCATTTTATGTTTCTCGTTGTCAGTGCGTAACTACTTATCAGCCGCAGGAATGCTAAGTTTTACTACTGAGAAACGAAGAGACATATAGATGCAAATATACGCTATCTCGCGTGAAAAAACATCAGATGCATTAACCAGAAGGAATATCCGATACATATAAAATTCATAGCGTAGTTATTTATACATACGGAATATTTCTTTCTGTATGAAATATTCTTTCTTCTGAATTCTTATTATAAATGTATGTCCATTTCCTACCTTAAAATGTCTCTCCTTTGAAAAACTCCATTTAAATATAACGATCAACAAAATATTACCAATAAAAATATTAAAACGAGATGCTGAAAGAACCTTTTAATGAAGTACAAATGATTATTTCAACTTTAATTCTGTTAAATTTGAATTGAATCATTTATAAACCGAACAGGTGTATAAAATTTTATTGCGTAAAAATCATGAAGCTGAAAATTAGGAACGAATAACGAATGGGTAACCTAGTTTCATTAAAAGGTACGTGTACGCCGATCCGCGTAACAACTTCGACACTCCAATTATTATAAAGCATGTATCCTTCAGAGATTTTTTGCGCGAACGCAAGATACCTTTTACACGTGCAACTGAATAAGTGGAACGTGATTTTCAATATTTCTTCTTGTAGAACTTGTAACAACGTAACTGTTTCACGAATATTTTCCCTGACACTTTTACAACGATGCGTAGAAATCTCCTTTTCTAATTAATAACTTCAGCATTTCTCTGAACAGTTTCGTTGCGATTAAAAAATATACAAAGCTTACGACGTGCTTGTTTAAAAATATTTATATGGAACAAGATTTCGAATTTGTCGCATCAATCGCGATCTCAGCAGGTGTAAATTAATTCGTTCTAATGAACGAATAAATTAAACGGCTCGTGACAAAAATTATCCCTGTCCATGTTTGTCTTTCTAAAACTAATTCAAGGCGAGTTAAATGAATCGCTGTGTACCCTATTCGCGCAGCATGTGTTTTAACGACCAGCATGCAAGCGTTAACGGTGTACTTTAGTTTCGCATGGTTGTGCTAAGCTGGTTGCTTTTAGAATGAGCATATACTTACAAAAGGAGGTGAACAGAAGATAGCCTTGCACCATTTTGGCTCCGAATGGTAGCAGACGCAAAGGCTGCAAACCGAAGGTCCCGGCACATACAGCAGCCCATTTGAGATAACTTGTCCTTCGAAATCAGTACAGTTTTCTTCTAAAGCCACTGAAAACGATTACCAACGTCAATATCTTTGCCCCTCGACAATCGTACGCGCAGTTACGCTAACCGTTTTAACACCACGCAGCGTGATCGCTCAATTCGCGTACCGTGGTAAATTGTGCCACGACGTATGGTCACGATCATTAATTCGCAACGCGCTCAAGCGTGCTCGTCGTGAGTCATATCAGAGTTTCCTCTCGTAATTACTTGTTTTTCAAATAATCATAAACCAAATAAAAAAAACCAATATAAAAAATTACCTCTTGAATTGGAAAACCAAATACTGCATTATAGAATGTTATCGCGCAAACGAAACGCAGAGCATAAATATTTCGCAAACTTTTGAGTGTTTGTTGTAACGCTTTCAGTATAACCGATGAAATGAAGCGCGAGCACGTCGAACGGTATATTTCGATGAAAAAAAACAGGATGAAAAAGGGCAGCGCGATCGCGTCGATCGGTACTCCTCGCAAATAAATAAACGAAGCTCTATCGCGCTGCATAGCACAAACCGATACGGAGTCTTGAAACATCCGACACTAAAACGGTTAATAACATTACGAAAACGACCGTACCAGGAAATTTTTGTCGAACGGATCCGCATTGCGGCTATCACGATGCTTCTTCGTTGCATCGATGCTTCGTCGATGAGATTAAAGCACCGTTGAATTAAAGCACCGAGAAGCGACACGCGTCCTCAAGAACTACGAAGGTTCTACTCGAACGAATGAAAACTTTTCTCGAGCCCGGTGTGTATATACAAGACGTGCGAATTTAAAGTTCAGATTGTATTAATTGAAATAATTGGTTGGTTTGATCAAATTAATCGTTTTAAGCAAATCGTTTTGAGTCCAATTACCGGATGTCATCGATGCTACGCTGAAATGACGAAGGTCATCCAAGTAATTGATGTCCACTGTAATTATTTGTTAATCGCGCGTGGAATCGGAACGATTCGACCTCGTTCCAACGCGAATCGTTACTAAGGCAGAGACGGCAATTAATAATTGTCGCGTCATTTGTTCGATCGTGTTCACAAATTGAAATACAGCTGAGTGGCGGAAACCATTTATAACACGTCCCGTACCGCGTAGGTCGTATACATATCTCAGGATGAATTTTTCGTACTTCGCCGCATATATTCTCCATGTCAGACATACCATAAAATATTTCGTGCAATCGCGTATTCCTGTCTAATGTCAGGAATTCTCTTTCCATAGGTCTGCGTTTTCCATATTATCTATTTTGCTTATCAGTAAACATTCTTACAATTTGTGATTAATACTGTACGTACAAGAACGTTAAGTTTTTGACGTTGTAATATTTCACATGAAATAATAATGGCTGTATATCGACTAACTTATTAATTAATTAAATTCGTGTATATCAAGTTTCCTATCATTTAATACTTTCGTGTAACTACAGAGATTTGATACTATGAAATGAAATATAAAACTTGGTAAAAAACGCGCTTCGTTAGGAAATGAGGGTAATGATGCAAATATTTTTTGTAGCCATTATATAGAATTTCGATGGTATAATTAATCAGTATCAACTTACCAGCCCCTGACGGGACGAAAGTGACGAAAATAATTTGCAAACAGATGAGGATTGCAAGTATTTTCGAGTCCTTCATGGTTGTAAAAAATCAGGTAATGTTGTCGCTGTAGAATATGGGAAAATCAGGCGTTTCAATATCAGTTGTGCGGGCACTGGAGTGCGTAGACCAGAAATATCTGCGACAAAAATCAGAATACATTTGTTTTCACATGATTCGATCAATTTTGTGTAGGACTAAGCTGATTGAACCTAACACGGGATAATTGTCCAACTTACGACCTTAACAAGCCCGCTTGATTCTCTATAAGTGCTTGAAATTGATGCTTGTATTCTTTCCAGATTAACAAGCTTTGCCCCCCCTCCCTCTCTATTTCCTTAGATCGAGTTAGACTGCCACAACATATTATCTTTCTTCTTTTCTTTTCTTTTTTTTCGACCTTTTAAAGCCTTAAATCGCTGGTTATTATAGTGTATACATTCAATTACTCTGTAAGTCGTAAGTACATGTTTTACGTTATTTTTTATTTTCCAGCTAAATTCCACAAAAACAAGAAATATACTTCCAACGTGTTTTCACGTGTCTCTAGCAAAGATCTCGAAAACAAGTTGCGGCGCAATTTAAAACGACAAATAGCACCGTGTGTCTCGTTGTGGCAACGCACGCTTCGTCAGCTTTTTAAAAGCGCTCTCTGTCTGCTTTTTTCTCCCTTCACCGCCTATTCGTTTTTTCTTAACGAGTGAAACCGTTTTTACGAGGACGGGAGCACAGAAATGACGTACTGGCAATTCTGTTTCGTGATGACACAACCAGCCCGGTTTCAGTGAATTAAACCTGGCACCAAGCTTCCAATTATCTCTCCCTTCCTTTCCTTTATTTTTCCCTTCTATATCGAGTTTCAGGTTTTCTAAATTTCCATTAAAATCAACTATGGCTTTTCTCTATTTTATATGTTAGCCGATGATTCATGGCAAAAGCGTCGGCTGTAAAAATATTTGGAGTTGCAACAGCAGCAAGTGTGTTTTCTCAAACAGAAAATATTGGAAGCGTACTCGTTGGCAAAACAGTTCACGGATAGTTCGTCCTCTGCTTGTTATTTGTTTCAATACCGTTAGCAAATAAATTCATGAAACATAGTGGTATCGCATAAATTGAAAATAAAAGCTTTGCGTATACTTGGGAGTTGAACTTTGGCTATTATACGCATGTTATATATATATATATAGAAGATTGCTTAGAATTTGGAGCTTAATAACATATCTCAAAGTCATTGACATTAAAGAAGGTGAACCTTACTTACCAAATTTCCTTCCGTCAAATGATACATAAAAATTGAAAAAAATAGTATACATAGTTTTGACTTTCTTTCGCATTATAATTTGAATCACTCGATTTATTCGACTAAAGATAATCAAGCAATAATCTCACTTTACACGTATTCTCATCACGTGAAATAGATCACATCAGGGATTTTCAAAAGTCGATGGAATATTAATAGCGATTAATTATTTATGGATGTATTCTGCACGGTTAAAGCAATCGCCTAGTGAATTATCGAGTTCCAGGAATATGAGCGGTAAACAGGATTGCAGCTATAAATGACTCTCTAACGTGTATATTAGAGATGAATTTGATCATTTATCCTCATAATATGAAATACGCTTTTAAGTGGAAATCATAATTAACAATTTCTGACAGCGAAAAGTAAATAAATCGATACGTTTAAATCAATATTAGAATTTCTTAATATTTTTATCAAATATTTTTATCAAATATTTTAACATCGTAGAAGTGTCGTTGGAGAGAAATATTAGGTTGTTCCAAAAGTTTCTTTCGGTTTATAAAGAAATGATAGATGTACGATATTTTTTGCATTATATTATTTTATTCAATTATGTGCGATCCACCTTTCTCCAATTTAATATAAAATAACATAAAACAAAAAATGCTGTGTATCTATCATTTCTCTATAAAACGAAAGAAAATTTTGCGAAAATATAATAGAAATTTAGCTTTAACACAATATAAAAATGGATTGTTATGCCCCTAGGAGATAAGAACAATATGATTAATATTAATAATGAATACGTTAACGTAACGAAAAGCAGCTTTTGCAGAAGGCTATAACCTGAAAATGTTTACTAAAGAATGATAACATGAATTTTCTTAAGTACCCCATTTGATACTTAATCTGCTTTGTAAATACTGTACGTCCTAACTTTGAAAGAATGCAATTTTAGCCAGAATGTTTCAAATTACCTAGCCGTATTGTTTCCTTGTAATGTAATTTATATTTACATTATCTCGCGTAATTCTTTCCACTTTATTGACTTCTAAACGTTAATGTAATATAATTTTTATAATATAATTTTAATCGAAGTTATTTAAAATTTGTAGTGTCTCATCCCTACTAGAATAATATTAACAAATGTGCAGAGCTCAAGTCGAATAACACCGGCTCAGATAAATGATCATCAAACTTACTTTTGTTATCGTCGATGTCAGTGATTTTGAACCAGCCAACGTCCATGGCAATCAATATTATTTAGCCGGTCTTAACGCAATGTAAAAAGCAAAAAAAAAGAGGAAGGAAGGAACAGGGAAGCAAAGAGATAAAACGAATTTTTCATTTTCTCGAAACTAGATCGAGTTTCAAGCTGCTCGTAAAAGAGTCTGTAGTCAATCCGACTAAATTCGACGAACCGCGCTTCAAAATTCCCAGAGAACTGTGATAACCATCGAAATCTGTACAATTTGTCGATTCATCGCTTGATTAAAAAATGGAACAAAATGAGGCTGATCAGCCGGCCTTTGAACTTCTAATGATCCCTATCGTTATACCCTAGGTTGAATGCTACGATATAAGCCGAAACAGCTATAAGTAGGGTTCACGTGATTGCCGCCATCTATTATTCACGCGTTACACATTCGCCAGACGCGTCTAACGGTTGACATTGTTTTCTATCCTCAGTTCCAACGCAATTACGTTGCTACGTGCAATCAAGTCTCGAGTGAAGCTAATGATAAGTTGTTGTTCGATCCTACACAATTACTAAAATTATTCAAATTAAACTAATTTAGTCTAAAAAAACAAGTAATTTCGTTATATATTTCCTTTCATAATAAGCCATGGTTGGAATATAGTAGCTGACGAAAATATTCGTATATTTGTAGAAACATTTTAGGGCTGTATTATGCATAACGGCACTATAGAATTAATACTGTAACAGAATTCTACTATCATGGTTATGCTGGTAATATTCGAAACAAATCTGAAAATCTATGTAGATGTTGTAAGATATTCAGTACGAGTACTGTGCATTACTGGTATGTACATAATCACGACGAGATAAGGAAGGTACTGTTCTCTATTGCTCATCGCTACCCGTTGCTAGTAGCAACGTACTATGCATATATATCTCGTAAAGATTTTAAATGTAGCCAACGAGACCATTTTTAATATTTGACTATCGTGACCCATTACAGTTTCATCACTTTCGATTAATTGAACACGACCCGCACCTTAAGACTAAAATACACAATATAAGTATGGCACAGAAAATCTTTTAAAATTTACGGACGACTATTTATGGTATTTAAAGGCAGCAAAGATAATAATTAGCTGCGGATTTTCCTCGAATCGTAGCATACAATATGGAATCTGATTATTAAAAATTACAGTGGAAATACAGTGGATTTCCATAAGATATTCGTGCTTGTGGCATTTTGGAAATAAATTCTTAACCCAAATGGACGACCTCGATACTCGAGAAATTTTGTGAAGCTGACGTCAATGGCGATATGTACTGTTGTTGTGCTATCATTTCATAGTAAGCTGTATTGATTGCACTTCTATTCACGGAATTGATTTATTCCAAACAAAAGTTGACAACAATAATCGAAAAAAGAAAAATATATTACCGCCTTTCACATCAGCATACACAAGCACATAGGATTTCACACGAATATACACACTTGTAAATTCGACGAAACGATCAAATTTAATTATTTTTCGATTTTTCGGGCATCAAGTACTACATCAAACGTTACACATCAAACGTTAAAATACGGCGAGCATACAAAATGTACAAACCACTCTAAATTAATTAACTTTGAACGTTATTGATTAATTAAAAAAAACCACTGTTGCGTTGAGTTTTACATTTTAAAAAGTTGTTATCCGTTTTTGCTTTGTTTAAAACTAAAAACAGGACTACGTTCATTGTAAGTCGTAAATATCCCTTTCATTTATTTAAACAAACAGATATTTAAACAAACAATTTATAAATATATAATTTATTTACGTATATTTGTAATATCTGTTTTATAAATTTGTACAACCATTTATCCATTTATCTATTTTATTTGCATATAATTTTTGTAGACTTTTTTTTCTTTTTTTTTTTTTTTTTTTTTTTTTTTTAAGAACGAAAAATTGTGATTCTATTTTAAGACATGTCAGGCTGAAGCGATACGCGATATATATTTCTATTCGGATTTCACCGTCGTCGTAATCGATGCTATTGGAAACGTTTCACGATAGACGTCTTACAAGCGCTTGCAATGTCCGTCATGTGTAAGGCTCTACCACTGAATCGCAGCTGCCATTTAGTGATTAAGGTCGATCACTTAGAGACGTTAATCCGCCATAATGGTGAGCAATACATCGAAGCCATTATTGAAAGCATAGTTACGCTTTAATTTCATCGATCTTATTCACAAATAGAAGTGTACAAATTATAGGGTTTCCAAATATTTAGTTTAGTTAAAAGGAGATATGAAAATGACAGGTATATTCAAAGGATAAAACAGAACCGTACGATTGTAAAGTTTCAAATCATTATAACTATTTAAATTTGAAAAATCCTACTATATTTATACAATATATTTTTATTAAGAATGGAAGAAATTTCGAAAAATACGACAACACTTTTTACTGTCGTCTTGAAGCACACCATATGTTAAGCTTCTTCGTCGTTACAAATTTTATCGCGGATGTAACGAACGTTTCGAACATGTAGCACGCACGCGTCAACGCCTACATTTGGATTTTAAATATATGTTTTATGCATTAAGTGTATTAACTTTCTTGCGCAATTTCTTTCAATTTGTTACGATATGGAGGGTTTAATTACGTTTAAGATATCTATCTGAATCCTTTAAATTCGAAGTTCTTTAAAAAATTACGTTACGTAAAATAATCGTTTTTCCACTTTATTGTATCATAAAATAGTTACTTAAATTCATATTACTTAAAGAATCTTCCTACAGAAAGAATAAAAAAGAATAAAATCCTATATGTTAAATTTTACGTGATTGATGGAATACATAGCGATGACGAGAACTAACTACAGACAACAAGAAACTATTAGCGAAGGCAACTGGTGACTATGAATGTCGTCTCTATAATATGTGACGACTAAGGAGAACAACTACCAACTACGGATAACAAGTAACAACCAACTGTCTCGTTTCTAAGAGGCAACTAACTTGCAATTATCCTCCTTTGATGGTTTCTGTAGCGTGATATACGTCTTGAACGTAGTTAAAGAATATGGTCGCTGCTGAATGGCGATTTGACAGCAAGGCGATCCCGCCAGTTCAAAGCTTGACATTACAAGCTACCGAAAACCATTAATCTTGTTATTGAATATCTAGCTTTCAGAAGAACCCTTGTGATATGATATGACGTCATGACATTTTTATGACGAAGACGAACAAACACCGACCTCTAACGAAACAAATTTTTATTAAGTGCCGTATGTGGGTTGCAGGCCGGCCAACCAAGGAAATTTATCGAATGTATAAAGTAAAATATATACGAATATATTCGATATATCATAAAATGCCCGCGTTACATCATCTAACAGCATAAAGAAAGCTAAATTTAAGGAATTAAAAAATTGAAATACCAATTATAAGAGAGTTAATTAAATTCAAACCTATCCTATGGTCCTAACCTAACCTATGGTCTCATAAAGACCTATATTTCCTGGAAATTGATATCGTTCGAATTCTAAATTCTCCTTAGAAAGTATCATAGAGAAAATATGAAACTTGAAAAGTACATCACGCTGATGCCTCGATAAACCGTCGTGTCGATAAATCCATGTGTCCGAGCGATGAATTTTCCCCAAACAACAAAAAACTGAAGGAAAATCTTCTTTGAAGGACGTGACAAAGTAGGGGAAGCGGTAACAATGATCACGCGATAAACTGATGGTGTACGTATAGAACGAGTGTTGCGAGAGAATTATCGAGAAACAAAAAAAGAAAAAATAATCGTCGGCCGGCGCGACTATACGCTATCGACGGCCAAACAGCGACTGAGACTAACTGAAACGAACTCTGTCGCAGTATGAGCACGGGCTGCGTTCGCGGATCGATCGAACACGTTCTGCGCCTCTCCGCGGCACCGGCGTCAAAGCCACGCCCGATGGCTGCAACGCACTGGTGCACTTGCAACATTAACCACTGGTCCTTCCTTTTTCGTGTGATATTATACCAGCATCTGCGATGCCATTTCAAAGACCGCAATCAAAGCATTAAATGCCAGATTAGAGCGACGCGATAATATTACCCGAATATTCGTCCGTAAATGTTACCGTATAGATGTTTAATTAAGCATTATTATGCTTCGAATAATTTACTATCACATGTTCCACAAGAAAACATATGTTTCACTTTTCCCCGTAGTATGATTGTAATTTATAACAAATATTTATAATTTATAATTTGAAATATTTATAATTCACTGAAAGTATCTTCCTGTCACGATCATAGACGTAAAATTTCAAATTAAAAGTACCAAATTAAAAACATATGTTATCCCGAAACCAAACGTACGACATGGCGAATCACGATGATACGATAAAAATTGATCTATGTCTTGATTTATTCAAACAGAACGAACTTACTCGAACTTTTCCAGAATAAACGATTTATTCGATAATATCCGTCACCAGCTTCTCTTCCTTCAACGGTAACAACTGACACCGAAAGCTCGAGAGACCCGAACGGTGAGACGTACCCAGAAGCAATGCAGTTACCTGGGCAAAGAGTCCCAAAGACCAAGGACGTAGAAAATTTCGAGAAACGGAAATGGAAACTGGAGTGGCGCGTCAATCAGCATTGACGGAAACTAATAAAAATGGAAAAAACCAAACTAATTCGTTTCACAAATTATTAAAACGATATTATTCAAAATTTCACTGGATCTTCTCACTGCACACGTCAATATTTGTCGAAATATCAATATTAAAAAGTTAATAAAAAAAATATCTTCTTTCTTCATACCTGTCTTTCTCCCGGGCGGCGAAGGAATACTAGAATGTTCGAGAACAACGGATACTTTTTGATCTTATCTCAATATCAATTTCAATCTTTTTAAACGAAATACAATCTGAACGATGAAACGTTTGATCAAATAATGTTCTTCGTTCGATACTAAAGGAAATTGAGAAGAAACATCGAAAATTCGTTAATAAAACGAATTTCTTTGTTTCTGTGAGATAATAAACTTGATATACGTATTGGTTTTTAAAATCAATATATCTAACCAATGGGCACACTTTTAACAAGGGTGATGGAACATACCAAAAATCTTTCAAGATGGTCTTGGCAACGGAAGAGTCGAAAATATGACAATTATAAATGAAAAATTCTAATATTTTACAGCTGACAACGATAAAGAACTCCAGATATTCTCCTAATTAATTTACAACAAATTCGCGTATATGATCGATAGCTGACGTCACTGTGTCCCACAGCCCTTGTAAAACGATAAGAATTTCCTGGAAAAACTTGTAGCCACGAAATGAAAAAGATGATAAAACTTCTAACAAGAGTACTGAGACGAGCAACTTTGTACTTACCCCTTCGGAGTAGGGAACGTGATTAAACGTCCGCGAGTTCGAAACTTTTGTAAGTCACTGCACGGCCGCTGCTTATGGTGGAAATGTAATAGATATAAGTACAGAGCGCGTGAGCGAACTAAAAACGCGATATAGGGGTAAAGAGAGAGACCGTTCCGTCCTTCTCTGATGCCCGCGTACTTGTACCGGAAATGTGTAACAACGGTAAACAAGCGCCGTCAGTGTCCACTAGTGTGCATGCCTGATTAAACAAGGACAGAAAATGCTTATATACAGCCTTCTCTTTCTATTTCCATGTCGCATCCATCTTACTATACAGTAGACAGGATTCGACTATTCCATCATTATATTCGCACCCTGCTTACGTGTGAACTAACATTGCCATGACAACAAATCGTTCGTCTCCTGTTTGATGCTCAGTTTTCAACGGAGTTGAAGGGAAACTTTATAAGAGAAAGGAAGTGACGGATTGTCTCAAAGTAATAAACGAAAATTCTCGTAACTATCGAGAAACGATAGTCAATACAAGGATATCATTATCACATTTAAAACTATTACAATAAACGGTGATTTATCGCTGCAAGGTACCACAAATAAGATATCTCATAATTTGCGAAAAGAGGTAAGGAATATTCTAGATTTTAGACTTTGGAACTTCCATGACAGTCATGAGTGTGTTTTGTCATTGATTTGCCATATTGCGTTTTTCACAATTGTTCATTTTTTGCGATATTTTACACTCGCACATAGTATCTATGATTTTTTCTTTCGATAATTCTTATAATTATTGTCAATAATTAATTATTTATAACCATTTACGCTGTATTATATATCATTAAGATTTATCTTTGCACGTATCAAGATAGTAGATAACAAAATTATGTTTATAAATTTATATTATGTGTATATATTTAGATATCTTCTTAGTTGCAATTTTTTCGAATAGTATCGGTGACCAATCGAAATAGAAATTAGTGCGGAAAGAGGGGAAGGAACCAAAATTTGAAAATCGACATCGGTAACTCAGTAGTTATAGAATAACTCAATCGATAACGTAGATTAACTAGTTATAAATGAAAATATATATAAATTCAAACTTTAAAAATTAGAAATTAAAAAGCAGAAGGCAAAAAATTATCGCCGAGGATTTATATAATAATAAATAGACAGTACATTCTTTTTGTCTGTCTTACCGAGAAATAAAACAGTTAATTGATGATTATCGTATAGTGTGTACTCATAGCATAAAATTTGTTCAATGAATTAAAAATTATATTTTTTAGATATGTAGACATTAGCGATGTATTAATCCGGGAAGCTCGTCTACCTCGGAAATATCGAGTCTGCGACAACGTTGATTTGGAAATTATTCTTACAGAATATGAAAATTATTATTACAAGATGAAATTCCAAAAATATCCTATATTGTGCAAGAAAATAACTGAAAAGGAAATAAAGACGAGGGAAATGACAAATGCGAACAAAGTGTAAGAATTTAAATTATTTAACACTATTCAACGTTCTCAACGTATTCAACGTATCGATTACAATATCATTCAATCTTCGAAGAAGTAGTAAAACGTGTCAAATCTGTTAGCAAAGAAACGAGAAGTGAGTCTGTGAAAAGGAGGAATGTACAACAGAAGATGACGGGTGACGCTACGGATGATATTAATCTCGCAATAACATTGACACCAATTTTCGCCAATGAAAGCGATGAATCTTCATCAGAAGAGGAGAGCTATTTAACATCTTAATGGAACAATCCACGCAATCAAAGATATCAAAATAGGCTCAGAAGCTTTATATAGACAATCTGGAATTATGGAAGATTATTGAAGACATTTCATGCGTAAGTTATTTTCGATTAATATACGTATTGTAAATACTGATTTCAGTAAAGCTTTAAATAACGAATTACATAACATTTACGGAAATTAATACGGAGATTATGCGCCATTTCATCTTTGTATTGTCGCAGGAAATCATACTGACAAAATTAAATGTATATTGGGACAACATCGTAGGCCTAGAGGAATGTAAATCTGCTATTAAGGAGGCCATTGTGTATCTCCTCAAGTACCTTATCTTTTTTAAAGGCCCATTTTCTCCCTGGAAAGGTATTCTGCTATACAAGCAATTACGAAATAGGGAAGACGATGTTGGCGAAGGCAGTCGCAACAGAATGCCACTGTACCTTTTTTAACATAACGGCCAGCTCATTGGTGAGCAAATGGAGAGGTGATTCCGAGAAGTATATCCGTGTAAGTTGATTTCCTTTGTCTATGAAGAAGAGATTCTGGAATATATCATATATAATAATAATCATATATAAATAGAATAGTTGTTTGGAAAACGAAATGATATTACGTTCGTGATGAAACAATGAATTTAAGGAATTTTGAATATAATATTTAATAAATAATAAATACATTTGTTAAATTGAACAGGTTTTATTTGAACTTGCCTAAAATTATTCGCCTACAATTATTTTGATCGACGAGATTGACTGGATAGGCACAAATAAAGGAGTAAACTGTACATTGTCTGAACCTTCAAAGAGATTCAGATCAGAACTTCTTTCTAGATTGGATGGATTAGTATCTAACGAAAATTCTAATGTAGTTCTTTTGGCTGCAACTAATTGCCCTTGCTATGTATATCACGCTATTTCAATGTTTTCTAAGTAGAAAATATCTTAATATCATAATTATTCATTATCTTAATCTTAATTATTGTGTTGTTCGGAATATTCCTTCGTTATTATTAATATAACAGAACAATAATATTTATTGTAAATATATTATTAGGGACATTGATGCAGCTTTACGCAGATGCCTCGAAAAGAAAATATACGTATCATTACCAAATGAAGTTACTCGACTCGATATGTTCAAATAATACCTTAGCAACCAGTTATTAGAGAATATGGATATTGTAAACCACATAATAAAATCTACTGAAAAATATTCTTGCGCGGATATAAAATTGCTTTGTAAGCAAGCATGGCTGCTAGAAATAAGTCCAATGTGGGAAAAACTTGAAAAAAAAGAAACATCTGTTACGACTTTGAAATATGAATTAAAGAATTATGAAATAATAGCAAAATTGTTAAAAAACAATGTCACCTACAGTTACGGATGTGGATAGATATGAAGCGTGGAATAAATATGTATGCCATAAGAACATATTTTAAAAAATATAAATGGTTATCATAATATATATCATTAATATAATTATCGTTCGAAAAATTGTTCGTGTGCGTGCATGTATGTGTGCGCACGCGTTATAAACAAGTTTGAAATGTTCGTGCTACATATATGTATACGTGGTATACATCTTCCCTTATAATATATAATATGTGTAATCTGAGTGGTAATATCTCCACGTATTACATATGTGTTAGTGTATTTTATCGATAATCTGTCTTTTATTTCCTCTTATCTTATTAACGCATGTATGGGCGCGTATATGCGCCGGGCGAAAGCTATGGGTGTAGACTCAGAACACATATATGCGTTTTTTGCAAGTATTCCGCATGGCCTAAGGACAGATATACGCGTTTGTCGATTTTTCCGATCAAGTAGAAGTAATACTATTACATTTATGTGAGATAAATATGAATGTATTCCTTAGTAACGGCAGTAAGCAAATGCCAATAATGTCTCGTTATAATTGTCTACCTGTTTCGAGGACAGTCGCATCTAATTATCGAGAAGAAAATGTGTTGTTTGTGTGAAAAATAAGAGAATGCAGAAAATGCGATGTCGGGTTATGTATCGATAATTGTCTTGAAATTTTTCTCATACAACTGAATTATTAGCCAAATTCTGTTGTAAATTCTAAATGTTTATTGTAAATTTCAATGTTTAAAATAAATAATCAATACTAAAAAATAACGCTCTTGAATTATTTAATCTCGTGCAAAAGAATTACTATAACTTATTACGCTTTGCGCTTTCAATAGTCAATCAACAGAGTTCAGTCTAACGAAGAAGTTCCCTCCTACGCTAACGAACTGTCCTGTTTTTGCGTCCAGGCTTTCACGACATAAATTAAAATATCGCACATAAGCACAGCGTAACAGCGGCTTAAATTTAAGTTACAATAATAATCTTAAAAAAAAAAAAAAAAAAAAAAAAAAAAAAAAAAAATGTAATAATGCATGGCTATGTCGTACCGTCGCGTATCGGTACTTTTGCCTGTACCACCCTACAATCAGAATTCAGCGTTTATTCTGGAAAAAAATCATGTAAAAAAAAATATGTAAAAAACCTGGAATTAATAAACAAAGATTTTAAAAAATCAACAATTAAACAAGGGATTGAGATGACCAACCCCGCTCACGCTGCGAACTTCGAACGCGGAAGAGTCGAGCCGTGGCCATGATGGGTGATTCCAGGAATCGGTCGCGTATGGCAGGATCTGCCATGCTTTACCGATCCCAGCCGCGCCGATTTCCGTCAACAGACACAGTAACGGAGATATTTGGAACAGAAGCAGCCGCATATTCGTCTATCTGAAATTAAAGAGATGATTTCATGTAGAAGATACAAATTTGTTCCCTGATATTGAAATGCCGAACACGAGGAAAATGAGACATGCAAATGACAAAGTCGATGATCAATAGGAAGATAACATAAACAATTGTAGATTGCAAGGAAAATTTTGAAAAATGATACGTGTTCTAATAATAGAATATAAATAATAAAAAGGAGAATGTAATTGCCATTCTTCTATGTATTTTAATTTATGAGACGTAACTTCTGAATGACCTGTAATGCCCGTTTCCGCGGCATTATGCGCCGAGTTCCGGACTACGCGTAGATCCGGTAGTGCGATTGTTCACTCGACTACATTTACCATAGCGAAGTCGAACCTCCCGCGAAATCGAACTAGAATTCGACCCGACACGCGTACGCGCCCAACCACTGAAAGTTCAACGCACCAGTACCGTCAGACGATTCGAAACTTGTGAATCATCTGCTAACGATACGTATCCACCGTCAAAATATTTCATTGCAATAATTTTTCATAACGTTGCAACGATCGCTATATTTTCAATATACATGTATGATCGTAATAAAGAGTGTCTACTCTTCTTAGACTGTTATTTGTACAACATTATACGGAAATGTATGTTTTACGTGATATGGCTTCTCTCGACGCGTGGATCCATTGGGAAAACTGCTATATTTATGGTAACTTAATCGTTACAATAACATAAGAACACGTAGAACCGACTCAAAGTTGTAAAAACATGCTTGATACAACTCAAGTGTATTATATACGTTTGAAGCATCACCGCCCATTACTACACCATCAACATCAATCATGTTCTACACCACGGTCATTCTTCTGCAAAAAACGATAATTAAAAGAGAAAGAGAAAGAAGAATTACTGCACAAACTTCGACAACCATGGGACTTCCGTATACATATACAACAATAAGATCACCGTGAAATTGTCTTATCTTGTTCTTTTAATCGCGAAAAATCTGTCCGTAAGTTCGTGGACCGTGTCGAACAGAACGCTATATACGAGATAGAACGGGTTTTTGTCCGACTGTTGCACGGTTAAGAGCACGACGAGCAACATTGTTCGTGGCGATAAAATGAAGGTAAAAAAATGCAACGAGGAAACAAAGGATAGAACGTCTAGACATAGCGGAACAAATCTTCGGCAGGAAGATCTTCTCCGTTAACATCGACTCCGCACAGTTACGCTCGCTCTTTTACAGTTAGCCTCGCGGACCTGTCTTAATTTGTAACTACGTTTCGGGACATCCTCAACACGTTCCCCAACGCGTAGGTTTCATACGACAAATTCAATGTCATAGTGGTTTAAGTCGTAATTCCGAATGTTTGAATTCATTTTTACTCTCAAACATATCTTCCCTTTGGTTTCAGAACCGATTAAGTCGTAACTTTATTCTCTACCATTTCTGTTTCCACGGTTTGAACAGATGTAATCTATTTTTACGGTAATAAACACAGAAGATTATTTGATGAAAACTGGCAATGGCCTAACTTACACCACTATGATTCTCAACCCTGTTTTCCAAATTGTGTTATATAATATTTTATGAAATGTTGGTGCCATACAGGATGAAACGATCTTAGGCGAATCAAACATCTTATTTTCCCTTACGCCATTCAAATTATAAAATATGCAAACTTTTTAACATTTAACTCCGCTGTCTCATTATGTCGATTCCGTCAACTGTACGTATGCTGATGAACAGTAGTTAATTGTCGGTTTCACGATGGGATTTCGAAGAGGAAATTGGATAGCGGATAGGTGAGGGGCTCTGAAGTAGGATAAGAACGTAATTGTAACTCGACTTTTGATGATTTATTGCCTAGCTAGCGGGATCGAGAGCGTGACTGGTGATGTAAGATACTGAGGAAAGTTAATTAAACTTAGCTTCATTACGTAGAGTAAATAAGATGTTTGATTGCAGTAGAAATTGTCACATATTTGATAAATGTTAGATTTCTATATATAAGAAAAATGTATAAAAGATATATAAGAGTATAAGACTATTTCTAAGAAAGGTAAATTATGGGTTTTTCATCAAATGTTTGAATCAACTTTGTTAAAGCATTCCCTAATTTAACCATTTAGATGTTAACTATCGAGAAACCGGTCCAGTGTGTCGTATATCTCATCATTTACATAGGAACAAAATCTCCACGTTCAGGCTGTACAGTTAATTGAAATTAAAGGCAAACACTGTAACTCTGGCACAACTGTCCTTATTTTCGCAACTAATTACCATTTGTCCCATTTCATTAAAACTTTTTAACAGCCGGTAAATAAATCGATGGAATTTCCTCGGTTCAATTTATGAGTGATGAAAATCAAAATTACTTAAAAGTACCATTCCTCGATATCTCCAAAAATATGTCATTTCTAACCGTATAATAATCTATAAGCAGAGAAATGTCAATGAAAATTTAAGACGAAAAAGAGGTAAATTTACCTGAATTCCAGAGTGCGGCCGGCTTTCAAATGTCGTTGACTGTTTAGAGTTACCACGCTTACTACGGTCCGTGAACTACGGCTTCCCGGTTTACCCCGGCTTCGTATCTGCATACCGTGTGCTGTTGTCGCAGCTAAAACACGCTCACCTCTCTACTCGCGGACTTAACTACTGTTCTCAATTGGTCGCTGTTTTTAACTGTAGTTCTTGTTCCGAAAAATAGGTAAATGGCTTCCTCTATGATCTACGAGCCAACACAATCAAAGATGATCGTTTAAAGTAGCTTATAGGAACAGGCAGACTACGGGCACATTTACGCTCCGATCGTGTGTAGAACGCTAAAAGGTAGAATTCTGAAAACTGTAGAACAAACGAGCGATAGTATTGCTAAAAAGACAAGTTAAGAGTACATAAATATGTAGTAAGAGGAAAGAAAAGATCTTCAACTGACAAACAAGTAATTGTGTCTATCATCATTTCGTCAATGCGATTAAGGATAGTTATATACATTTATACATTACATTCTAAGAGTTACAGTTGCATGAAACAAAGGAGAAAGTGATGGGAGCAACTTACCTGCTCATTTATCCTCTGCACGTTCGGAGATGCGCATTAACATTATCATAATCGCTCAGTTGAATTATGCTTGTATTAGTATGTTTTATCTTCTTCGTTAATACATAAGAAGTACTTCAATATCGAAATAATCTGTGAAATCTAAGTTATATATAAATATATATACTTTCAATGTGATTATCAATAGTTTAGTTTATTTAATTCAACATATGTATATTTTCATGAAAACAAAAGTACGTCAAATTTTAACGAGCAATAGCTTTCGTTTTACATCTCTATACGGTAATTTTCAGGATGCAAAAAGAAAAATAGAGAGTCTGATCTGAAAATAGAATGATCTTGAATAAATTGTAAAGGACATAATAGCGCTGTCATGCGCTATGGTGCATAAACTAGGGTAGAATTAAAAGCGTAGTAGAATGTAGATCGTTAACAAATAAAAATTAATCTAGGTGTTATTAAAGAAATTTGTTTCACCTTTTAAACTTTTTGATGATTGGTTTACTTTGAATATTTTGCATATTTTTGCATATCATGAGCATTTTGTACATTTCCATACATTCAAATTTTCTATGAATATAAAATGATCCGCACTCTACTTCATAGTATACTCTATACGTTTAAAATGCTCCATTAGAAGCTTAAATCTATCAAAATACAGCTCCTAAGGAAATGTGAACTTTCACATGAACACATAATATCGATTTTCTGATTGAAACGTATAGACAGGTATATATACTAGCATAAGCCACCTTCGGCATTGGACTGCGTGGTGCAGCACTACTCCCTCTGGGATATCCTAGCCACTTTCGGCATTTGGCCGTATGGTGCAGCACTAGCTCTGTAACATAGAAAACCATAGGCGTCAGTTCTTCTTATTTCCTCTCTCATATATGTTTACTTTAATGTCACTTATTCAGGCGCTTGATATATTGTCGGAATGAAATTTTAGTAATGTGCAAGTAATTGTGAGTAGATTAATAAAGTATAATAAGATATTAGATTCATATACATAGTTTCAAGTGACATCAATCTTTATGTCTAGTATATACATGTGTATTGGTCTATAAGTCAGTGTTAAAATAACAAACAAATGGCAGAAGAAGGAAAGAAGATTTCCTTCGGTTTTGCAAAATCTATTAAGAAATCTATTAAGAAAAAATGCTATTCCACAAGAAAAAAAGAAAGTTGATTACATTGAATGCCTTGATGAGAAAGGTATTAAAGTAATAGGGTGAGTTCAAAAAGTAAAATTTATAATCAAGAAACATATAACCTCAACCTAATCTATAAAAATCACCAATAGCGGAATATATATATTTGAAAACAATTTTTTTATTTCAGTGAGGAAGAAAAAAAGGATGAACCTCTAATTATTCCATTACTAGGTTCAAAAACCTGGCATGATAGAATTCTTAATAAAATAGATGCAGACATTTTCCTTCCGAAGGCAGATAAGGAAAAGGTAGGAGACGCTAGTGTTAACGAGGCAAAATCAAAGCTATCTAATGGAAAAGCATCGCCAATAATATCAATAAAGAAAGAGCCAGTTGAAGATAGTGAAAATAAAGTTGTTACTTTAGAAGAGCAAGCGGCGGAAGAAATCATTGAGGAACTTAAGTCAAAGAATGAACATGAAACTAAAACAAATGATTTAACTTTACCTTTAGTAGAAGATGAATCATTAAGAGGCAAAGAACAGGTACGTTATCAACATATTGATGTGCAATGCACAGATGTATTACATTTGCATATTATAAATATTGTTTTTTATTTTTCAGTCTACGTTAGAAGGTTATGAAAAAATTCCTATTGATGCTTTTGGTGTAGCAATGTTACGGGGAATGGGATGGCAACCAGGAAAGGGAATTGGTTGAAATGAAAAGTATGAATTTTACTCTAGATTAAATTAATTATATGTGTTTAATACATCACTTATTGGAAAGTAAACAGAGAACATCATTTTTTATTTCACAATCGTTTATTCTAACTATTACAGATTAGTAGCAGCTGTCATACCAGAATTACGACCAAAAGGTATGAAACTACAGATACCAAAAATACAGATTCCTAAAAAGAAGAGGAAGAAGTTAAAATCGAGAAAGGAACATTTGTGAAAATTATAGCTGGAAAACAAAGTAATAATTATGGTCAAATAGAAGGATTCGATGATGATGCAGGAAGGCTCATAATAAAACTAGCTCTTGGTGGAAATATAATATCTGTAAATGAATTTATTGTACAGCCAGTGACTAAATCAGAATATTCTAAGAACTCAAAAGTTCTAAGTTAGTATGAAGTGTTAGTTTTTCATTAAGGGACTTTTAAGAAAATAAATTTGAATTGACATATACATATAAAGACATAATCAGGCATGTAGAAAAACTAATTCAAGAGTTCCTGTAAGTGTGTTGTTGCATGCAATTTTTTAAAGGTCCCTTCTAATTTTATATAAAATATGATAACTGTAGATCGGTCCGTCGTGTCCAGTAGTTGGGTGACTAGTGGGTTGTGGTGGTTGTTGACTCTTGTGTTATATCTGCTTCTGGACTTGTGTATTTCATCTTTGACTGTAGGTATCTTGAGGTCACGGTGGATTGTTTCGTTGGTAACATACCAGGGTGCATTTGATAGGGATCTTAGCGTTTTCGATTGGAAGCGTTGGAGTATTTCAATGTTGGAATTACTTGCTGTTCCCCATAGTTGGATTCCGTAGGTCCAGACAGGTTTTATTACGGCCTTGTAGAGGATTATTTTGTTCTGTATGTTTAGTTTGGAGCGTCGGCCCGTGAACCAATAGAATTTTCTTAATTTTTCCTTTAGTTGCTTTGTTTTTTCTGAGATATGTTTTTTCCAAGTTAGCCTCCTGTCCAGGGTCATGCCCAGGTATCTTACGGAGTCCTTGCTTGGGATTATTGTGTTGTTAATGGTGACCTGGGGGCAGGTTTGTTTTCGGAGCGTGAAGGTTACATGAGAGGATTTTTTTTCGTTTATTTTGAAACCCCATTTTTGGAACCACTTTTCCATGGAGTCGAGACTTCGCTGGAGAGTGGATGAGGCAATTGCCGGGTCTGCGTGGGTAGCTAATAGTGCTGCGTCGTCGGCAAATGTTGCTATTGTTACCTCGTTTGATATAGATAAGTCGGCAGTGTAGATGGAGAACAGTAGGAGTCCGAGGACACTACCTTGGGGTATGCCGGATTCTATTGGGAATGTTGCGGAAGTGGCGCCTAGACATTTAACTATGAATTGTCTGTTGGTTAGGTAGGATTTTAAGATGGAGTAGTATGGATGGGGTAGGATCTTTTTGAGCTTGTAGAGTAGCCCTTTATGCCATACTTTGTGTGTTATGCCTGTTGGATGTCTAGGAATACCGCTGAGCAGTATTTTTTCTTTTCAAGGGTTTGGCTGATCATGTGGGTTATGCGGTGGATTTGCTCTACTGTTGGGTGTTGTTTTCGGAAGCCGAATTGGTGGTCTGGGAGCGTTTTCAATTCTTCTAGGAGTGGAAGGAGACGATTCGTGAGCATCCTCTCGAATAGTTTAGACAGGGTAGGTAAAAGACTGATTGGGCGATAGGAGCTGGTTTCATATATTGGTTTACCGGGTTTAGGGATGAGGGTGATCAGTGAGATTTTCCAAGCCTTGGGAAAGTGTTGAAGGCGGAGGATAGCGTTAAAGATTGATGCGATGAGTGCAATCCCTTTTATCGGAAGTTCCTTGATTGCTTTATTTCCTATTAGGTCGTGACCTGCTGCTTTCTTGGGGTTTAGGCGACTGATTGCTTCTATGATCTCTAAAGAAGTGAAGGGTTCAATAGGAGGGGACATTTGGAAGGGAGTGTGCAGATATTCGGTAACGTCCGCTGCAGCTATGGAGGAATGGAGTTGGAATACTTCAGTCAAGTGTTTGGCAAATAGGTTGGCTTTTTCTATAGGGCTACGCGCCCATCCACCCTGCGGACGGCGGATTGGAGGTATTATTTGTGGGAGGCGCGTGAGTTTCCTGGAGGCCTTCCATAGTGAGTAGTTGGAGTCGGCTGTGGGGGACAAGCTGGCGAGATATTTGTGAAAACGGTCATTATTGTAGTTTTTTATAGTTTAGGATAGTTCTCTAGTTGCGTTGTTTAGTTTGCGTTTGTCCTCCGGTGTTCTATGGGTCTGCCATATGCTTCTTAGTCTACGTTTTTCTGCTATTTTTTTTAATATGTACTGGGGGTATTCGTGATTGCTGATGGACGTTTTTGCCGGTGTGGAGAAGCGGATAGCGTTTATTATGCTCGTGTTTTGGTATTCCGTGGCTGCTTCGATTTCTTCATTGGTTTTTAGTGAAGTTGAGGCTGAAGTTGTGTGTGTAAAGACTTCTCTAAAGAGCTGCCAGTTGGTGTGTTGGTTATGTATGGAGCCATTACGTGTATTCTCGATGATAGTTGAACTGACTGTTACTATCACGGGGGAATGATCAGAGGAGAGATCAGCCGAGGAATTGATTTGGACGTGTCTTGACGAGATATTTTTAGTTATGAGGAAATCAAGGAGATCGGGTATTTTGTTTGTGTCGGTGGGCCAGTGTGTGGGTTCGTATGTGGTAAGGTAGTTGAGCTTGTTGGTTATTATGCTGTTGAGGAGGTTTTTGCCTCTTACTGTAACCAGTCTGCTGCCCCATTGGGTGTGTTTGGCGTTGTAGTCTCCTCCAGCTATGAATCTATTGCCCAGGGTGTCCAGGAAGTCGCCAAAGTCTTCTTTGGCGATGGAGTGTCTTGGAGGGCAGTATACAGCTGAAGTGGTGATTGTACCATGACAGTCTTCAAGACCATGCTTGGAGGTAGTCTTTCTGGAATGGTGGAAGTTCGTAGTGCTTAATGTTTGATTTGATTATGATTCCGGTGCCGCCGTGGGCCTTTCCGCTGGGGTGTTGGGTATGGTAGAACTTGTATCCGTTTATGTTCAGGTAGTTTTTGTCGGTGAAGTGGGTTTCAGTTATGAGCATTATGTCGATTTGCTGGTGTTTTAGGAAGAGTTCTAGTTCAAGTTTGCGTTGCGTTAGACCGTTGGCATTCCACAGAGCTGTGCGTCTTGGTTTTATTTTGCGCCGGGGCGTATTAATTTATCCGATGTGGATACACCGTTTTTTTGTTGTTTTTAGATACAAGTGACGAAAAATTATGAAATGATATTTTAAATTTAAACTGATTTCATTCATTGATTTATTGTAGCGACAATGGTAACTTGTTTAAATAAAGATTTTATAAATAAAATATTTAAGGTCTAAAATAATAAATTAACACATGTGAAAACATTAAAGCTGTTATCCTTATTCATGGTCTTGTTGGAACGTGTTTAACGAGCGTAACGTAGGCGTGAAAACGAAAACGTTGAGACTCTTGTGGCGTAAAAAGACTGAATTCCTCATAAAAATGCAAGAAACGAGAGGAAACGTGCACATAGTTTATTCTCGACCTTGGATACATAAAACCAAAAAGAAAAAAAAAGGAAAAAGAAAAAGGAACAAAAATTTTTATTGGTTATTTACCGAAACTCATTGTATCATTTTTATTACTCTATATAAAACGTAGAATCATATACTGACGAATGTTATTTCGAATTTCTAACTTCAGAACGATAATTACATATTTGAAATTTCCAATAAGTGGTAGTAGCATTAAAAATATGGAATATTCAACGAGATGAAATATAGGTAAGGTATTTAAAAGAAAAAAGATTGAACCGTTCGATGTAAAACGATGAAATTAAATGATTGGATTTGAAAACTTGATTCGGTTTAATAATTCGATGAAAAAAGTATTCATCCTATGAAAAAAGAATTCATGTTCCTGTCGATATATCAACGACGTGCGCCGTTACTTCCCACTGCTCTGCAATTCAAATGCAATACTCGAATATACATGGCGAAAGAAATGGAAATTGAGCAATTTAAGGGAACGAATTACTCTCACGTCCACGTAACTTCAAAATGTATCACGTGTCCGTGTTTGCGAAACGAAATTCGTCGTTGTCCAACTAACACGCTTGCAGATGCTACGTTCACTTTGTTGCATATAGGGCTTAAATATATGAACAAATAGTACTGCGCAAGTGTCACTAGCGTAATTTTTAAAGTGAATTAATGCATAATCTCGTCATCTACGGTTGACCATGATTATGGCAGTGATCATTGTTATATACGAATCTTCGTGCAATATATGTGAAAATTCGTGGTTGTCCAATTAACACGCTTACTGATGCTACGTTCACTTTGTTGCGTATAGGGCTTAAATATATGAACAAATAGTACTGCGCAAGTGTCACTAGCGTAATCTGAACGTGTTAAAGTGAATCAATACATAACTTCGTCATCTATGTTTGACCATGACTACGGTAGTGGTCATTGATATATGTGAAGCTTCGTGGAGTAGATGTGAAAATTCGTCGTTGTCCGGTTAACACGCTCGCAGATGCTCCGTTCACTTTGTTCCATATAGGGCTCAAATATGTGAACAAATTGAATGGAGCAACTGTCATTAGCGTAATTTTAACGCGTTAAAATAAATTAATGTATAATTTCGTCATTTACGTTTGATCTACGTTTTTTCATCTACGTCATCTACGGCACCTACGCGAATCTTATTGATTACGTCTTTGGCAGTGTTCGTTGCTATAAATGAAACTTAATAGTTGTTGAAACCGCTCGAAAGTCGTGTTCCTAAATCATTCCCTCGTCTCGTATAGTGTTCATCAAATGGAAAAGGAGATTGTGTTTTAATGAAATCGCTTGTTACTATCAATCTTGCTCTCACTCGCATAGGAAAAGAAAGTGAGGAAGGAGAAAAAAATTAAGGTAAGGTCATCAATGAGCAAAATGTTTAATGTACATTAAAATTGAGTCCGCTGCAACCCTCGTGACTTTTAAAATTCCATACGTATATTGTTATACGTAACATTGCCATATTAAATATATTCGATCAAATATTCAATCTCGTTCCCTGAAAGCTGTTCCTGGATATCTGGTTGGATACTTTACGCACGGAAATAGAGAGTGTTAACAGTAACAAACCCTCTATGTAGTGTTTTTGCTTTGCTCTTTTGAACAGGTAGATGACATTTTGCTTCGAAAAACGGATATATATACCACGGATATGCACATACAGAGTATGTGTATCGATATACACATTGATATACACCTTTGTACAAAGTGTCAAAAAAGTATTTATCGCGGTATTTTTTTCAAGCCATTCTACACCTTCGATTTGATGAAAATTGGTTAAATAAGTGTAGCGCAAAATTGATCTTGACCACAATTTTCAGTGTCAAATTGTTTTTCTATTGCATCATATAGTGCTCATTAGAAAGGAAAGTTCCGTTGTTTTAGAAAAAATGTTTGAAATTTCATTAATACTTAGACTGATTTTATTCATATTTTAAGGTCAAATATGGAATACAATAACATCAATACTAATATCTACTTTTTTGTGCGAATTACTTTATATTTCAATCTTCCTTGATACGCCGTGACAAGCAAAAGTGTAAACACAGCCCGTTGATTTTATGTAGAAAGCGAATGTCGAAGGTATAATGAGAAAAGAGCATTATTTGACCATTCCACAAAATAATTTACCTAAATAGTAGTTAATTCTATTGGATGTAATAAACGTGAAGTAGTACTAGTGGACGAAATATCTATGTTGAAACCTTGATTCGACGAGTATAATTAATGTGCAAAACCGTAAACATGGTTTGAGATGTCCATTTTTGTAAAATGTTTTGTACATTATTAATGTTAATGAAAATTAACTATTACATTTCGTTAATAATAACTTGTAGTTACTGTTACCTAGTCTTTACCGATCACTTGAAAAATTAGTCTTTTACATTTATGTGTTTACTTTTTTCGCTCGTCGCAGTACATGTTTAAGTCAGATATGAAATATCTGGCGTATTCCAGCGGCTTTGATTAAATCAAAGATGTTCATATCCTTAATATTGAGAATGTTGTTAGTAAAGTAACTATTTCTATCCAAAAACAAGATATCTTTGAGACAACGTGAATTTTCGTTCCAATTTTCTTAACTTACAAGTATAAAATTTTCATCGCATGATACAATCTATCCTACAAAGTTCTTGCACACGACGAAGCTGAGAACATAGATCTTCTTCAAATATTATTTTTCTCACTGCTTCGTGTGGAATTTCTACTCGACGAGATGTTATTAAACGCTTAAAAGCTTATTATTAAACGATAACATACTTTTTCCTACATGAATGAACATGAAAGACGTCGAGTGAGGAATTAGAACAATTGTGGATGGTTGGAAACTATTATGCTGCGGTCTACCATTCGTTTTTGCCTATATATACCACGGAACAAAGGATAATTTTCACCGAATTCATCCAGAGCATATTTTCTAAGTTTTACTGTATATGATTACGCCCATTATATTATATTATGTTATTACGATGTTATGTAATTAATTGTTGTCTATTTATTTTGATACTTATATTAACCATTATTTATAACATAATATACTAAATACAATTAGTATATACAATTAGTATAGGGATTAGTATAAGAAATTTTAAACAGCTTTTTTCAAAAGAACGAATCATTTACGATCCAGGGGTTTTCTGAAACTTTCGTTTCTCGTGATGAGTACTTTATGATGCAATAAAAAATTTTGTCTGAAAATTATACTCAAGATCAATTTCATGAACCATTTTCTCTAACAGATCTCCATCTTCCACAGCTATAACAAATAATTTTTTGACACTCTATACATTTAACATCGATTATAATTCTGATAATTGAAACACCGAACATCAATGTGTTTATTCACTACGCCAACACAGATAACAATTAACATTGATATATAATATATATTTGACGATATATATCTGAAAGAATAGAAATTTCATTTAATCGACTATATGACCATACTCGGTTAAGTACCAACAACGACTATCTATCAACCTTATCTTACTTCCTCAAAGATATAGAAAGACTTTAAAAATTTCAGCCATGTGATTTGGTCCTTTAAAATTTAGAAGTAATATAACGATAAAATACCATCAAAACCTTTAAATTTAACGCACCCAAACATGTCTTCTTTGCTAATGACGTACTATAAATATAAATATTTGAATAAATATTGCGAATTTCATATTGCTAAAAGATTTATACTATTCGTTCGTAAATAATCGTCGGATCTATATTTAAGTTGAAACTGTTGCATTAGATCTCTTTTCTTACTTAAAATTATTTGGATTGGTAACTTGGATGTAACATGTAATTTATTCTTCCTTTATAAATAGTGTACAGAAGATACCAATTCAAAGAAATGGAAGGAAAGTCTAAAAGCAAAGAAAATCTACAGGAAGATAAAACGTTCGAGCCTTGCCAGGCTATATAAGATGCTAAATAATTTCATTTTGACAATGGTCCTACATCCTACTATGCATAAATTTAATATTAATATCAGCAGGTTTCATGCCAAGTATTACATCTAACGTATAAGCACAAGCCCTGGTTTTAATTGCCTTATAGTAACACCGAAAAGATTATTCAGTTGGATGTCTGACTCAACATCAATATTTTACTTAGAAGATAATACGTCGAGAGCATGTTGGTGGATGGAATGGGAGATGAATGAAGGCCTACTTCTGTAAAATACGTAAAATGGTAGTCGGAATGAATTTTGGCGCTTGGGGACAGAAAAAGAGCTGACTGATACTGTCATACACCTGAATTTATAAAATTTTGAAAATCGATGTAACCTTTGAACTTTATCGTATTCTGTTTCATAGCACAAATTATTCTTCCCGAAATGTACGTTTAGTGTTATAATATATTTGACCAACGGTTCTCAAATACTAGTTTTGCAAAAGCAATGGTGGAATTGGAGCAATTCTTTCTTCTTTCATTCTTTGAATGACCTGGATTTTCGAGTAGTCTAGTGACGATTGATCCCTACAATTAATCGATTTCTTTTTATTACACAAGTGCAAGAGATTCCGCGTTGTACGCTGATGTTGCTACATCGAATGCCTGAACCCCACAGAAGATCCGACCGAATTTAATGTCACTACCGTCGAAGATTCACCCAGAAATGGTTCACTTCAGAACCATAGTCCCATATCTGGATGCGTCAGTCACTATGTGTCACATAGTCATATGTGGATGCTGAGCTTATTGATGGTAATTGTAATATTTTAATTTTTTTTTATTCTATATTTTCGACTTCTTTTTTCGAGTAGAATCACCAATTTTCCGCTTGTACTATCAATTACCAACCAGCCTGTATGACAAAATTCTATTTTAAACACAAAACTCGCCACGAGTGGCTATTTTGTTTACGAAATTAAACGAATTTAATAAATGAAATGGCAAGGAAGGAACTACAAGTGACCGTCAAACTATTTTTATGCTTGAAAAGTAATTCGCAAAGTAATATAAAATAATACTACTGATTTGTGTCAGAATTTTTCAGAATTTTTTCTTAATCTCTTGTTTTTTCCCTTCAAATTTATTATTTATTATTTATTCGGTGCTTTTTCCCTTCAAATTTATTATTTATTATTTATTCGGTGTCACGAAAACCGATTAAATATTAAATATCTTAAATATAGATTGAAATGAAAGCTTGTCATTTCTCGTTCCGTTGTCACTTCAAAGTTGTTAGTTCAAAGGTTCTCGTACATCATAAAGCAAGGGATCAAATCTTTAACTTATTGATGTGAATACCTATCACGAGCGAAACAGAAATGCTAAGATCCTTTGGAACGATAATAATATAATTGCATGCATAGGAACCATGGATGGAACACAAGGCAAAGGTGTAGATGGTATTATAAGCTTTGAAACGAGCGTATAGGACGAGAGAAATTGATCAAAAAATTGAGTTGAGCCCTTTGAAGTTAGGAACAACATACTTTGATGTTTTGTTTAAAGGAGAGATATTGAGCTGTGCAAAAATTGTATAGGTTCTCTGAAGGTAAATAGGATTTTGTTGCTGAGTAAATAAACGAGATTTCAAGTTTCTCTTGAATATTGGAAATTTAAAGGTTTTGATGGTATTTTATCGTTATATTACTTCTAAATTTTAAAGGACCAAATCACATGGCTGAAATTTTTAAAGTCTTTCTATATCTTTGAGGAAGTAAGATAAGGTTGATAGATAGTCGTTGTTGGTACTTAACCGAGTATGGTCATATAGTCGATTAAATGAAATTTCTATTCTTTCAGATATATATCGTCAAATATATATTATATATCAATGTTAATTGTTATCTGTGTTGGCGTAGTGAATAAACACATTGATGTTCGGTGTTTCAATTATCAGAATTATAATCGATGTTAAATGTATAGAGTGTCAAAAAATTATTTGTTATAGCTGTGGAAGATGGAGATCTGTTAGAGAAAATGGATCATGAAATTGATCTTGAGTATAATTTTCAGACAAAATTTTTTATTACATCATAAAGTACTCATCACGAGAAACGAAAGTTTCAGAAAACATACTTTTTGCTTCAAATAATTAAGATAAAATTTAGATACGGGGCTTTCAGCTTATGAAAGTCGAAGAGAAGATATATATTCCTCATATTGGTCATATTCTATTTAAATTCGTAACTACTCGTTCCATTTACGTTATCAATAAAACATTTTTCTCGTCAAGCTACCTAACAGAAAGACCTTTTTGTCACTCTAAATTGCCTCAAAAGAAAATCCCTTGTCAAACATACCATGTTTCTCGTACGAAAATCCAAAAAGGATTTTCCAAAAAGATATATTCAGTGAACCATGGTTTGTGACTGGTGAGTTTGAAAAGAGATGAAGCGTCGAAGCGTCAAAGTTTATATTCCACGAAGCTCTCGACCCTTCTATCTCAATAATCCTGATCAAAATTCGAATGAACTACTCAACGAAACGATCACCGTTTTCTATAGAATCTCTTTAAGCATTCTTCATTAAGGAATCGTCAGATTTTACCCCATTACGTTCTTCCATCACAATCTTCGTAATGATGAATAAAAAAATAAAAGCTTTTAAAACCCGACAGCGCTGTCATTTTCTAAAAACGTCGTCTTTATACTCCTGATGGCCACGAGCACATCCGACTATCAAATATAAAATGCATTGTGAGTGTGTCATCAGCATAATTTTCGTGAAAAGAGCAATTTTTCTTGATAACTATAATTTGTAACATAGATTAAAATCGCTGATTTGATCCCTCTGATATTGTTGTCTTATGAGAGTTTCGCCTGGTCTTAATTGGTTCTGTTGATTCTTATCGTTGTGAAAAGTCGATTCGCTATATATCTTTTGTATAGAGAACTATTATGTGATGTAAGAGTGTAATGTTGTAATATTTGTGATCCTTACTTTATTAATTTTGTCACTGAGCCGTTCTTTGGTTCGTTGAGCAGTTCATGTTCCCTACTTGTTTCGCTTGGGACTTTCATAATTTTCGTAATTACAATAAAAGGTTTAATTTGTAATAAGTTAAAGATTTGGTCCCTTGCTTTACGATGTACGAGAACCTTTGAACTAACAACATTGAAGTGACAATTGAACGAGAACTGACAAGCTTTCATTTCAATCTATATTTAAGATATTTAATATTTAATCGGTTTTCGTGACACCGAATAAATAATAAATAATAAATTTGAAGGGAAAAAACAAGAGATTAAGAAAAAGTTCTGAAAGAGACACAAATCAGTAGTATTATTTTATATTACTTTGCGAATTACTTTTCAAGCATAAAAATAGTTTGACGGTCACTTGTAGTTCCTTCCCTGCCATTTCATTTATTAAATTCGTTTAATTTCGTAAACAAAGTAGCCACTCGTGGCGAGTTTCGTGTTTAAAACAGAATTTTGTCATACAGGCTGGTTGGTAATTGATAGTACAAGCGGAAAATTGGTGATTCTACTCGAAAAAAGAAGTCGAAAATATAGAATAAAAAAATTAAAATATTACAATTACCATCAATAAGCTCAGCATCCACATATGACTATGTGACACATAGTGACTGACGCATCCAGATATGGGACTATGGTTCTGAAGTGAACCATTTCTGGGTGAATCATCGACGGTAGTGACATTAAATTCGGTCGGATCTTCTGTGGGGTTCAGGCATTCGATGTTGCAACATCCGCGTACAACGCGGAATCTCTTGCACTTGTGTAATAAAAAGAAATCGATTAATTGTAGGGATCAATCGTCACTAGACTACTCGAAAATCCAGGTCATTCAAAGAATGAAAGAAGAAAGAATTGCTCCAATTCCACCATTGCTTTTGCAAAACTAGTATTTGAGAACCGTTGGTCAAATATATTATAACACTAAACGTACATTTCGGGAACAATAATTTGTGCTATGAAACAGAATACGATAAAGTTCAAAGGTTACATCGAATTTTCAAAATTTTATAAATTCAGGTGTATGACAGTATCAGTCAGCTCTTTTTCTGTCCCCAAGCGCCAAAATTCATTCCGACTACCATTTTACGTATTTTACAGAAGTAAGCCTTCATTCATCTCCCATTCCATCCACCAACATGCTTTCGACGTATTATCTTCTAAGTAAAATATTGATGTTGAGTCAGACATCCAACTGAATAATCTTTTCGGTGTTACTATAAGGCATTTAAAACCAGGGCTTGTGCTTATACGTTAGATGTAATACTTGGCATGAAACCTGCTGATATTAATATTAAATTTATGCATAGTAGGATGTAGGACCATTGTCAAAATGAAATTATTTAGCATCTTATATAGCCTGGCAAGGCTCGAACGTTTTATCTTCCTGTAGATTTTCTTTGCTTTTAGACTTTCCTTCCATTTCTTTGAATTGGTATCTTCTGTACACTATTTATAAAGGAAGAATAAATTACATGTTACATCCAAGTTACCAATCCAAATAATTTTAAGTAAGAAAAGAGATCTAATGCAACAGTTTCAACTTAAATATAGATCCGACGATTATTTACGAACGAATAGTATAAATCTTTTAGCAATATGAAATTCGCAATATTTATTCAAATATTTATATTTATAGTACGTCATTAGCAAAGAAGACATGTTAGCGTGCGTTATCGATTTTACGCTTTTGCCACGCAAACATGGAAATTGCGATTCAAAATTGAATTTGCACTGAAAACGGTTGACGTTACGACATCAATAACATATTTCAAAAACACTGATGATATCATACGGAATCAGAGAGATTCTATGAAAAGTTAAACGCATAATCATCCTATTGTAAATAACAGGAACAGAAAGTACTCAAGGAATAATACAGAATCATCCTATCATCCTATCCTATTATACAGGATTGCTTTGATTCGAGCTCAAACATAGGGAAATCTGAAAGAATTTTTCGCAGAATTTCCTTCCCCTTTGAATTGGCTTTTATACAAAACGACTTTAACCTTTTCAGGGAAATACCTATAGAGTGTGACGATCTACGATTTTAAATAGAGGGGTATATCTGAAAAGAGGTGGATGTAAAACGTAGCATATAAAACGTAGATCAAATATTTATTCAAGGATTTTTTCTCTTCGCAGAGAATCAGGTTTTCAAGAACGATCGAATATGTATGCACTTGATTTACACGTGAAGTTGTCATTAAAAATATTGTTGCGTTTAAAAAGATAAATATTCATTTAAATTTAATGAAATTGTTAGTCCAATTGTTTTAAGCTTAAAGATATGTAGGTGTCACATTTATATATTGAAAACCTGGGAGCGGCATTAATTAACAAACCTAGTCACGCGCACACGTACTTTAAAACCATGCTTGAAAATCGATATTCCCTGAAACAATGCATCGTTCTGCGCTTCCAATTTATTTTCGCACGAAGAATCAGTCCATTCATCGTTGCCGTCACCATCGCTACTGTAATCTATATTACTCGAATAAATTCTATATCTTGATTGGAAAATCGCATATTTTAACGAACTTTCTGTGTTTTTTTTATGATTTTAATTGGCAATTTCCGAAATTGAACTATAGCTTGAGAATAAACCGATAATATTTGAGGGTATATATACATACATCATGTTTTTGATGGGTTTTGTAGTAAAATAATTGTAGAAAAAGCAAACTTTTTAAGAAAAAATTACCATATTCGAGTAATAAATTATAGAAAATTACCAATGTAATTTAAAACTTCAAAAGAAGAATCTATTACATGTAATAAAGAGAAGGACTTGTTCACGAACGGTAATTCAACAAATACATGCGTTGCAGAAACATAGTTTTACAAGAGAGAAGAATCTCTCTAGGAACTCGACGATGTCACGTCAAGAGAAAATTCAATAAAGTGATTACTAACCGTATTACCAGCGGCAATCGTGTTGCGGCAATTCGTAAATAAGTTAGTCGTCTATTTGGAGAAACGTCGCTGGCAATATCGTCACATTTTAATTACGTCAGCGCTATCAATTGGTCTTGGAAGAAAGTTTTCCATTATGTACTTTTGCCCACGGCGTCGTTCCAACAAATGAATCCGAGTTTTGAATCGCTTTCTCTTATATCACGAATTTGTAACGGTGTTTCTTCAAACTATAAACGATTGTAATGAATGCCTTTGCGTACAAAGACCGATACCTGGTTTGACTAGAAGCTTCAGCTAATTAGTGCCCCAGTTAATTTGGATGTTCACTACCACGCCACTTCCCCCGCCCCCCAAAAAGTGGCTTGGTGTCCTCCACGTAAAAAAAAAGAAAAAGGAAAAAAAGAAAAAGAGAAAGGAAAAAAAAAGAAAAAGGGAAAAAAAAGAAAAAAAGAAAGGAAAAAAAAGAAAAAGAAAAAGGGAAAGAAAAGAAAAAAAGAAAGGAAAAAAAAGAAATAGAAAAAGGGAAAAAAAAGAAAAAGAGAAAGAAAAAGAAAAAGAAAAAAAAGTTAATTTGGATGTTATAAAATGTTATACAACCAAGAACTTATCTTCTACTTGGTAGTCGCATAAGAGAAGACCGAGCCATTGAATCGCTCAGATAGATTAGCTGATTCGCTTAACGTATTTTTACTTCCGATGACGTAAACAAGAGCAGAAAGTACACAAGTAATAATACAGAAATGTCAAATGTACAGAGGAATAGATTTCGTTAAATCATTAGAACGTAACATTTCCTTATAATTCTATTTGTGTATAGCAAAATAGCTTGTGTGCTTTCATGAAATATAATTGATATTTAGAAGCTCTCATATAGGTAGATATATAGCTCGTGTTAATTAGTAATTTAACAATACATCATGACAACATATCATTTTCGTTTCTTCGTTTATCTCGTTATGCGCGTAAACGAATGTGTAAATAAAGACATATAATCAACGATAACATGTAGTGGCAAGCATTATAATTATCGACAAAGGAGAATATTGGTGAAATGATTGTGGGTGATTTCACTCGGTGTATCGGTAAATAAACTTTGATAGACATTGCCGGTGGATTCGCTGTCGGTGAAATCGTGTCGATGAAATAATTGTCAGTGATTTAAAGATAACCCAATTTATTGATCTCCCCTTCATAGAGTTGTACGTCTCTCTATAATACATACTCTACCTGGAAGGGCTGAAACATTTAGCTTAGTCACACTAAACTGGACTGGACTGCAAGTAAGAAGATTGAAATGCAAAATTCACGTGTGAGCGCAACGGTTTAGATGGAAAGTTCGATAAGGCGATTATGTATATTAACCCGAAAGAAAGCTCATGGCTTTGCAACGCGTTACACGCAACACGGAATTTCCCTCGCTGAAATAATCCTATTACAACGATACGATTTTCCTTAACAGATCTCGCAATGTAATTCTCCCTCTACAACATTTTATTAGGTTTGAAACACGAGAGTTTCGAAGCTCTGCAAAGTCTCGCGAATCTAGAAGTCGAGTTTCAACGTATTTTCGCTTCTTATTTTATAGCTGTTAATAGTTATTATCTCACTCTGCACGTACATCAAACGAGTACTTATGTAAATCCAAAGAAAACGGAAACAACCGAGAATAATTGAGGATAATTCGAATACGTACCGATTAGTAAAGTGTTTGGCAAAGAAAAAAAAAAAGGAAAATTGTATCGGAGAAATAGGGGAAAAACGGTGGCGTACATCAAGCAATCTTTATGGCTGTAATACATTTATTATTCATTTATGTTCATTTTCTATCGCGTCACAGACCTTGAAATAACTGGCAGAACGAGCATATAAATCTTGTATCGCTCGACCTGACTTCTCCCGATTCAAAAATATTCACCAGCCTGGGATCGTGCATCGCTAATTACTCCGTTCTACTTTTCGAACGCGTTTCCATCCATACAGAAAAGCAAGAAGGCAAACTCTATCGCACAGTCATGAAGAGATGCAAAAGCAAGAAACCAACCAACGACATGACGATCGACATGGTGAAAGCAGTCCTCCAGAGGCTATTCACCATGGGACACGGACCCTCCCATTACGAGGGCCGCCAAGAGGCAGAGACCGAAGAAGAAGAAGACATCAGCTTCAGCGTCGTCATCGGCGAAGGCGATGTCGTCGATGGCGCCGGAAGAATGAACACCAAGAAGGCTGCAGGAGTCGATGGAAGACTCCTGGACTGCTGGAAGCATGAGCTGGAAGCAAGCTGGAAACAGACTGCTGGAAAACGGCCAGAGTAATACTGCTAAGGAAGCCGGGAAAGGATCCCAGTCTCCCTAACGCGTACCGGCCGATAAGCATACTCCCAGCCATGAGCAAGATCTGGGAAAAATGCTTTAAGAAGATCATCGAGAGATGCATCGGAACGGACCCGTTCCATCGGAGGCAGTATGGGTTCAGAAAGAAGAATTAGCTTAGCGAATACCGATAAGAACAGGAAGAAGCAGAAACGGGCACAACGAATAGCCCTGTGCATAACAACGACGGCATACCGTACCGTCTCCCACGCGGCACTTTGCGTGTTGACCGGGAATCTCCCGATCTACATAAAGATAAAGATGCTCGGAGAGACTTACGAGTGGAACAAGATCCATAAGACCAAGATCGGCGCGGATGACGGCAACGAGCTGAAGGAGGAACTGGAGGCGCAAGGAAATTAATACAGAGTGCGCTGCTATTTACCAAAAAGAAGATGGACATCGATCATCACACCATGCAGCTGTTAACCGGGCATGGGAGTGTGGCGGCACTCGACACTAACTAGTGTCGGACGACGGCAGCGACATCTACAGCTCCCAGTGACAATTACAGCGGACCAGGCCCAACTACTACAACTATCACGCACGTCCAATAAATATATAACGCACATACGGCCACCTCTACATTGGTGACCCCGACGTGATCGACAGTAAAACTGAGGTCTGACCGTGATAGCATTACTGAGAACTTCCATCATCGCGAATCTAGACCTGTGGCAAGCTGGACCCTACCGCTACGACGAACACGGAACGGCCCTTCCTTCAACAAAAACTCGACCCCTCACCGCCGACTCACGTATGCAGGTGACTGGGTACGAAACGATGACCGACCAAGCCAGGAGTGATGTGGCCGTCGCAAAAGTTCATGGGCATTACCACTAGCACGTCATACTAAAAAATGGAACAGAGGCCTACGACCGTACGCGGAACGCCCGCACCGTACTGACAGGTATCCACCGCCACATTGAAGACTTCGAGCAACATCCGCACGAATTGGACAACAATTGGACAATTGGACGGTTTATTACACTAAGATTCTAACGCTATCACTGGTAAGGGGTACTGTGGCGGAACTCGACAAGCCAAATACCACCACTTGACACTAACTAGTGTCGGACGACGGCAGCGACATCTACAGCCCCCAGTGACAATTACAGCGGACCAGGCCCAACTACCACAACTATCACGCACGTCCAATAAATATATAACGCACACACGGCCACATCTACAGGAGTTTCGGTGTCTATAGAAAGAGGATTGGCAAGAGCAGCGACAGCAACTGTCTCAACTGTGGAGACCCTAACGACGATGCAGAGCACGCCCTCTTCACGTGCTCGAAGTGAACGTACAGAAGGATTGAGCTGGAGAACGCTCTTGGCGAGAACATAGACGTGGACAATCTGATCGCCACGGTGACCGCCAAGAACGAGAGCTGAGATAAATTCAGGCAATTTCGCAAGACCGTCATGTCTCACAGGAGGGTGACAGCGAAGGCCTTGATGGAAGCAAGGAGGAGAACGAGAGCAACAACAACTACGCGGAGCAGTGAAGGCAGAGATACAAGACAACAAAGAACCACAGAAGGAGATCAGCCCAGTATTCTGAACTAGCTGAGAAGATGACGAGAGCAATACAGAATATACAGAATAACTGCCTGAAGAAGAAGATACAACGGGGCATGAAAGGACAACCCTGATGACTGCCGACAGGTTTTACCGGGGTTGTCTGTCCTCGAAGCAAAGGAAAAAGGAGGAGGGGTTTTTAGTGGGTATGGCAACAACATCCGCCCGAGTCCCACATAACCCAGTGATGCGGATCACTGGGTATGCGTAACAGCATTTTCCCCTCCTCACGCAAAAAAAAAAAAAAAAAAAATAAACTATCACACTCTATCAATTTTAAGTTGATAATTTCGTTATTATATAATTTTTCTTAGTCTAAACTGAATCCAGGAAGAAGAACTTTCATCCAATTACATACTTCATTAATTCATGAATTATATTCGTTACCGTACGTACAAAAAGAAAGTTGACTGATATAAAAATTCAAAGGATAGAATTTCTAAGCTCGCGATTGGAAACAGATTCAGTTCAATGGTTTAATTTGCCATTTAATTGAATTCTCTGGCAATTTCAGCGAACTGTGGGCTTTAAAAGTGTCCCGCATTCAAACGCAAGACTTCTCCTCCACCTTTCCCTTTCTTTCAATTCCAACCTCAAGTAATTGACCAATTAATTCGAAGATATATTTACATGCTTGCAAGGGATTCAAACAACTTCGTTGCGTTAAATTCGCAATTATAACCAACACGAATGTCTCAATCAATGTGCAGCTCGAAACAAATAAAAGATAATTAACTTTTCAATATAACGATTGATATGTTTGATGAAGAAAAATGTATGAATTTTTAAAAACGTCTCCTAGTACATTTAGCATTTTTATAGTAAAAACTTAGAACACACACGCACACATATACTATTCCATGAAATGATTTACACAGCTATGAGTCTAATCCTATCATATTATAAAGGGATGGACGAACTTTTCCTAATAAATATAACTTTATACAAAATCTTGTTTAAAAAAATTAGTTTTTTATTCTCATTAAATTAATTTAATATCAGAATATATAATTTTAGTCGTTATCAAAATTTTATGTCAAATGCGTTCATAGATACATATATAAATAAATGTCTAATCCTATGTATTTATTTCAACTGAAATCTTAACTTAAATATTTATTAACAATATTCTGACGAATATGCAATGAAAGATAAAAACAACTATATTTTTCTTATAGAATGTCTCATGCTTCTTACTCATTTTATGTTTCTCGTTGTCAGTGCGTAACTACTTATCAGCCGCAGGAATGCTAAGTTTTACTACTGAGAAACGAAGAGACATATAGATGCAAATATACGCTACCTCGCGTGAAAAAACATCAGATACATTAACCAGAAGGAATATCCGATACATATAAAATTCATAGCGTAGTTATTTATACATACGGAATATTTCTTTCTGTATGAAATATTCTTTCTTCTGAATTCTTATTATAAATGTATGTCCATTTCCTACCTTAAAATGTCTCTCCTTTGAAAAACTCCATTTAAATATAACGATCAACAAAATATTACCAATAAAAATATTAAAACGAGATGCTGAAAGAACCTTTTAATGAAGTACAAATGATTATTTCAACTTTAATTCTGTTAAATTTGAATTGAATCATTTATAAACCGAACAGGTGTATAAAATTTTATTGCGTAAAAATCGTGAAGCTGAAAATTAGGAACGAATAACGAATGGGTAACCTAGTTTCATTAAAAGGTACGTGTACGCCGATCCGCGTAACAACTTCGACACTCCAATTATTATAAAGCATGTATCCTTCAGAGATTTTTTGCGCGAACGCAAGATACCTTTTACACGTGCAACTGAATAAGTGGAACGTGATTTTCAATATTTCTTCTTGTAGAACTTGTAACAACATAACTGTTTTACGAATATTTTCCCTGACACTTTTAGAACGGTGCGTAGAAATCTCCTTTTCTAATTAATAATTTCGGCATTTCTCTGAACAGTTTCGTTGCGATTCAAAAATATACAAAGCTTACGACGTGGTTGTTTAAAAATATTTATATGTAACAAGATTTCGAATTTGTCACATCAATCGCGATCTCAGCAGGTGTAAATTAATTCGTTCTAATGAACGAATAAATTAAACGGCTCGTGACAAAAATTATCCCTGTCCATGTTTGTCTTTCTAAAACTAATTCAAGGCGAGTTAAATGAATCGCTGTGTACCCTATTCGCGCAGCATGTGTTTTAACGACCAGCATGCAAGCGTTAACGGTGTACTTATTAATTAACGGTAACTTATTAATTAATTAAATTCGTGTATATCAAGTTTCCTATCATTTAATACTTTCGTGTAACTACAGAGATTTGATACTATGAAATGAAATATAAAACTTGGTAAAAAAACGCGCTTCGTTAGGAAATGAGGGTGATGATGCAAATATTTTTTGTAGCCATTATATAGAATTTCGATGGTATAATTAATCAGTATCAACTTACCAGCCCCTGACGGGACGAAAGTGACGAAAATAATTTGCAAACAGATGAGGATTGCAAGTATTTTCGAGTCCTTCATGGTTGTAAAAAATCAGGTAATGTTGTCGCTGTAGAATATGGGAAAATCAGGCGTTTCAATATCAGTTGTGCGGGCACTGGAGTGCGTAGACCAGAAATATCTGCGACAAAAATCAGAATACATTTGTTTTCGCATGATTGGATCAATTTTGTGTAGGACTAAGCTGATTGAACCTAACACGGGATAATTGTCCACCTTACGACCTTAACAAGCCCGCTTGATTCCCTGTAAGTGCTTGAAATTGATGCTTGTATTCTTTCCAGATTAACAAGCTTTGCCCCCCCCTCCCTCTCTATTTCCTTAGATCGAGTTAGACTGCCACAACATATTATCTTTCTTCTTTGCTTTTCTTTTCTTTCGATCTTTTAAAGCCTTAAATCGCTGGTTATTACAGTGTATACATTCAATTACCCTGTAAGTCGTAAGTACATGTTTTACGTTATTTTTCATTTTCCAGCTAAATTCCACAAAAACAAGAAATATACTTCCAACGTGTTTTCACGTGTCTCTAGCAAAGATCTCAAAAACAAGTTGCGGCGCAATTTAAGACGACAAATAGCACCGTGTGTCTCGTTGTGGGAACGCACGTGTAACGTAAATCACATCAGAGACCAGGATACACACACACACCGCGGGCAGGATGGTGTCCCGGTTGGCATACTTCGAACCCGATGGACCGATGAGGGAAACACATGGCGACCTTGGCGACAATGTATATTGCCGGAGTACCTGAGGATTCATTTATGGACTAACGGTCCTTCCACCAAATGTTCTAGAAGCGTAGCAACGGTCACGTACGCCTACAGGGTAGTGGGGATAATGAGGGAACAGATGTCACCGAAAGTAAAAAGATTGTAACAGACTCAGTCTCGTACGGTCACGGCTAGAGCTCAGAAGTGTCTTATAAGTGTATAAACGAAGGAAAAATGAAGTTTTCTTCTTTCTTTTAAATTTCCTTTTATTTTACGTGACACACGCTTCGTCAGCTTTTTAAAAGCGCTCTCTGTCTGCTTTTTTCTCTCTTCACCGCCTATTCGTTTTTTCTTAACGAGTGAAACCGTTTATACGAGGACGGGAGCACAGAAATGACGTACTGGCAATTCTGTTTTGTGATGACACAAGCAGCCCGGTTTCAGTGAATTAAACCTGGCCACAAGCTTCCAATTATCTCTCCCTTCCTTTCCTTTATTTTTCCCTTCTATATCGAGTTTGAGGTTTTCTAAATTTCCATTACAATCAACTATGGCTTTTCTCTATTTTATATGTTAGCCGATGATTCATGGCAAAAGCGTCGGCTGTAAAAATATTTGGAGTTGCAACAGCAACAAGTGTGTTTTCTCAAACAGAAAATATTGGAAGCGTACTCGTTGACAAAACAGTTCACGGATAGTCCGTCCTCTGCTTGTTATTTGTTTCAATACCGTTAGCAAATAAATTCATGAAACATAGTGTGTTTCAACCGTTCTCAGAGAGACGCGATCGCTAGATAACGCGTCAACGAGAGTCGTAAATTCTCGTTACTATTAAACAATCGACGCCACTAACTGATTGATCCTCTATTTCTATTACCAGAATAGAGGTGGTTAGGTTTGAGTGTATACGAACAACTATACTGGGTTGGTTGATAAAAGTTTAATAAAAATAACGAAACAACAAGTTCAGTCAAAGATCAACAATTATAAACGAAAAAGATAACAGTCAAGGTTTGTTTAGCGGTTTGCTTATAACGAGACCTATCGCACAAGCAACAGCTTGAGACAGACGTTATGTGTTAGATTCGATTCAATGTGTAACGTTCGACGTGTCACAAGGAACTAACTGACTTTAGATGATTTCTTTGTCTCATTTTTAAGACGACCCCCAGTCTACTTAGGTCACGCCACCGTTCGCGCCTATGATCACGTATGTCTATTCTTGCGTGGAAAACGTAACGGACAAAATTCGACGTTTCGAGAACTCGCTGCTTGGCGACAGCTATGCGCTCGTCGATACATTGTATATGATCCGACGGTCAGATAAAACGATCTGACTGCGACATTGTAGGGCCGTGAGCGACGGTTAGAAAATACAGCCTGTGGTAAGCCTCGTGGCGTAACAGATAGTGAGGAGGAAATAAAATAGCAATGCAGATACCAACTATAAACATAGCAACAAAGGGAGAAACATATTATATAAAAAACAAACAAATTAACATGGAGACAGAAGAAACAAAAGAGCAGCGGGGACAGGAAGAGAGCAATTCAGATTATGAAAGATACTATCAGGACGTGTTGAAGTGGTCACCACTTCTAGGAAAACTCCACATCTGGTCTTTTTAACTTTCTCAAGCGCTGAAGCTATCGACAGCACATAGACAAAAGAATAGCAGGGAGGCAGACCATAAACTCTAGACAGGCGACGTTGGCTTCGGGGTTTTCAGTCATAAAGTAACACTGCTAGCGTGCGGATCTGAACCAGCTCAAATTGTATTCCTGTATTTCATCATTAAGTCAAATATATACTTTGTATCTTACACTTTATCCATGCGTTTTTCTCTCTTTATATACCGAATAACCTCAACAGGACGAAAGCTGGAAGCTAGCGAAGGCTAGCAAAAAACGCAAAACAACTCCAGACATAAGTGCCATAGAAAACCCAGCTACAGAAAAGCAGCGATGGCTGCAAGAATTACCATTAAGCAACTCCTTCAGCTCACTAACAGAAGAAACAGGCGCTGACCCCATAAATAAAACCACAATCCAAACAAATCATATTACAAAACCACCACCAATTTTTGTTGAGGCCCAAATAATAGACCCGCACATCGATCTACTAAATAATCTAGACGAGAAAAACAACTACACAATAAAGCAAACAAAACTGGAACAAGTAAAAATTCAAACAAACACCCCAGAAACATTTAGGAAAGTTATAAAAGCATTAAAAGAAAAAAAATGCTATTTACCACACGTATCAGCTAAAAACTGAAAGGAGCTATAAAATTCTCATAAGAGGATTGCATCCTAAAACGAACATATATAAACTAAGCGATGAGTTAGCAAAAATTGGTCATCAAACAAGAACAATAAACAATATAACAAGATTCGACACAAAGCAACCATTACCACTATTCTTAATAGAACTGGAACCCGGAAACAACAACAAGGAAATATATGATATCAAACAAATACTAAACACAATAGTAACAGTGGAACCACCACGACACAAAAAAGATATACCTCAATGCATGCGGTGTCAACAATACGGACACACTAAAAATTATTGCAACAGAAGCCCAGCTTGCGTCAAGTGCGCAAAAAACCACTTAACTATACACTGCCCATCTTCTGGAAAAATAGAAGAAGTTAAATGCTATAACTGTAACGGAAACCACCCAGCCAGCTATAAAGGATGTGAAGTAAGAAAACAATTACAACGTAAACTGTTCCCGCCTCTACGAAGCAGGACAATCACTAACACACAAGCCCAAGAGGACAGCACAAATCCTGAAATAATACCAAATATAGTGCAAGCAACAAACACCAAACCCATCAGCACAAACACCATTGGTGGTCTAAGCTACGCTCAAGTAACCAGCCAATCGACACATACACACAACCAATACCACAGCAATAGTAACAATGACACTGCAGAAATCAAAGAACTGCTCAAACAATCTATAAAGATCACCGAAATGCTAACCAGAAAGATAAGCGAGCAAAACGCAGTACTCAGACAGCAAACCCAACAAATCACAGTCATGCTACAACTAATTACAAACGTGCTAAGCAAAAAATAAGAAACGGACACTCTAAAAATAGCAGCCTGGAACTCAAACGGCCTACAACAACGGGTCCTCGAAATTAAAACATTCATATACAGTAACAATATAGACATACTACTTGTCTCAGAAACACAATTCACTACAAAAAGCTACATGAAAATACCATACTACACCATATATGATACCAAACACCCCTCAGGAAAAGCTCACGGAGGGACAGCAGTGACAGTCAGAAACGATATCAAACATTATCTACACAGCCAAGTTAACAAAGAATATTTACAAGCAACCACTGTTAGAGTTCAAACTAGCAACAACTACTTCCAGTTGTCAGCAGTATATGTGCCTCCGCGACACAAAATAACATCACAAATGTGGGAAGAATACTTCCAGGACCTAGGGGACAAGTACATCGCAGCGGGAGAATACAACTCAAAGCACACGCTATGGGGGTCAAGAAACATTATACCTCGAGGCACAACACTGGAAAAATACATTAGAAATAATAACCTCAATATATTATCCACAGGAACACCGGCACATTGGCCGACTGACCTGAACAAAAAACCAGATCTTCTGGACTTTGCAGTTACAAGGGGACTAAACACAAATAAACTAAAAATAACACCCAACCTCGAGCTCAGCTCCGATCATACACCCATAATGATTGAATACAGAAACAAGCCAATACACTATAGCAAACCAGAAACACTATGCAATAAAACCACCAAATGGCAAACTTTCACAGAAATAATAGAAAGCAAAATAAACTGCAACATCCCGTTGAAAACTCCTGAACACATAGAACAGGCAGTAGCAACATTGACAGCAACTGTTCAAGAAGCAGCAAGGACAACCACTACACCCGAATCAACCAGCAGACGAACAATAACAATCCCGCAAGAAATACTCGACAAAATCAAAGAAAAAAGAAAAGCAAAAGCAAAATGGCAAAAATACAGAACTCGAGAAAACAAAGAACACTTAAACAAACTTGCAAAGGAAATAAAAAACAAAATAAAGGAGCACAACGATAACGAATTCGCAAAGTTCATAGGGACACTCTCCACACACGAGAAAACCAACTATTCACTATGGAAAGCCACGAAAAAAATAAGGAAGCAAATAATACCTGTCCCAGCAATCAGAAAAGCAGATAACACATGGGTAAGAAGCAACGAAGAACAAGCTGAAGAATTCTCCAATCACCTCTGCAACACATTCACACCACACATTATCAACAACAGCAACCTCAAAAGTCATACGGAGGAGGATCCACAAACCACTATTACCACAACCGACAAGGAATACACCATACCTGAAACATCAGCACAAGAAATTAGAAACATAATTGTTGGGAATATGATACATTTACACTGTACATGTGAATGTGTGTGTAAGCGTCGGAGGACGTCCGGGTCTTGGTTGAGACAAAAGACAAGAGCCAGTCGTTAGAAGTATCTAGAAGAGTCGGTTGACAACAAGCGTGCGTGCGAGTAGGATTTTGAGGTCGTAAGAGTATAAGATATATGTGTCGGGTTGGCGTTACGATTAGAGTTAGGGTTAAGGGCGTGAAACGAATCCCTATTGACACTAGACGTGATCATTATGCAATAGAGGAGATATTTACCAGTGCAAACATGACCATGATGGAATTGGACAGGTAATCGCGATAATTTGATACTCGAGAGGCTAATGGCAATGATCCTAGGCTCAATAACGAATCCACGGTCAACGGGATGACGAACTCTACTCTTCTTTAGCGCCTAAGTTGTCCTCAATGTTAATGCATGGGGCAATCACTACGTATCCGAGAGTTACTCGAATCGTCGTCGAGATCGTACCGGAGAGTAACTCTCCGTCTCGACGATGCCGTCGAGGAAAACTATAATGGGTGGGTCTAAGGACATGAGATCCTCGGATTCGTCAAAGAAAGCTTTCGTTCCAAAGGTGAGGGAAATTAGCGCTGTTGCTAATTGGTCGATCTCCATATCGGCGTTTTGAAAGAGATGCTGGCCGCCCTTGTGGGGAGGTTGTTGACGGGGGGCATCGTTCGTGGAAGATAGGTTTCTCCTATCTTCCCGTAGTTGCAACAAAGACTACTTGTCTATATGAAGGACTTTGCTTGACTAAATCTTAAGATTTATTGCGGGTCCTCACGTTAGCTAAACATATACTGCGGAGGTATGTTGACATCTGGAGATCATCTTACCCGGAGTATAGAATCGGCGTGTGGCGAGCCACGGGACAGTAACCATTGAAATATTTACTGCCGCGTGTCGCTACGACTATTTCTTTTAAGGAGAGGTATAGAATTACTCTGTGCTTTTGTTAGATAAAACGTTCATCCCTTGACCGTGGCTACGTTCGGCGACTGGTTGTCGCCTCGAGCCCAAGCTCACTATCATAAATCTCGAACAATCGGGGTGACATTTGTTTAATCTAAATTACGACATTACGGTTTTCCCGAGAATCCAAGGAGAGGTTCCGGTGTTTTTCCATCTCCGACATATGTATAACAGTTGTGTGCTAAATAAAGGGAATTATTTGTATTTCCGAATCCATTCTATATCTTTTCATGGTAGCAGAGCGTGGTTCATAATTTTGCAAGTTATTTTAGTGCCTGTTTTTCAATATTGCGAGTTAGTTCGAGTGAGTTCTCAGTAAGGAAAGAAACGTTCAAAGGTTACAAAGAGGAAAAATACACTTCGAGCACGTAGGAACGCTTGAGTAAGAGATAAGGAATCATTTAAAATGGAGAGATCGGAAATCATGATACCTATTTTCGATGGTGAGGATTACGGTATGTGGAAGCAAAGAATAACGATGTTTCTCAGATATAAAGAATGCGAGATTGTCACAACTAGGGTGAAGACAGAAACAGACAATGAAGACTGGGACAAAAAGGATTTGAAGGCAATAAATATAATTTATAGTACCGTCACAAATAGACAATTGGAATATATTAGAGAAGAAAAAACGGCGTATGAGATAGTAAAAAAGTTTGATGAAATGTACTCGAAAGAGTCGACGGCACTACAGATCGTATGCAGAAGGAGATTGGAAAAGATAAGACTTGAGAACTACACTGATTCAGCATCGTTTTTTTAGCGATTTCGAAAAATTAATAAATGAATTAAAAGGTGCGGGTGCACAAGTGAGTGAGAGAGAAAAACTAAATTACATGCTGAATACGTTACCCGAAGAATACACCTACATAGCGGATATAGTAGATGTATTGAAAGCAGAAAATCAAACGGTAGCGTATGTAAAAAATAAAACTGAAATAGCGGAGAAGAAAAATAAGTCCAATCGAGGAGAAATGCAAACCAACGCCTTTTCTGCAAAAAAGGAAGGATGCTTCAGATGTGGAAGAGTAGGACATTTTGCGAGAGAGTGTCAAAATGGCGTCGAAGCGGGAAGCAGTAACAGTTTTTGGCGTGGGTCAACACGTGGTCGCAGCAGAGGAAGAGGAAACAAAGGAAATACGAGCAGGGGACGTGGAAATTTCCATTGTCAATCAACAACCGGCACGAGCGAGCATGGTAACTCAAGATCAGGCACATGGATAGTGTCACGACCGGCATACTTCAAATCCGATGGACCGATGATGGAGATAGAGATGTGGCGGCCTTAGCGACAATGTATATCGCCGAAGTGCCTAATGAGTCATCTGTATCCTAACGGTCCTTCCACCGAATGTCCTAGAAGCGTGACATGTCACGTACGCCTACAGGTTAGTGGGGATATTGAGGGATGACAAACAAAGAAGAAACAGATGTTACCGAAAGTCAAATTGTAAGAGCTTCAGTCTTGGAAAGTCACGGCTGAAGCTCAGAACAAAATCGCAGTCAGTGTAAATTCAGAAATAAATTCTCTTGTTTTTTTGTTATCTTAATTTTTTCTTTTCGTTCGGGCCTCCTGCTTTTTTATTTTACGTGACATTTTTGGCGATCCTGCCAGGATAGTGAAAAGTGTTTGTTCGGAAACCAAAAGACATTCATCATCTACGGAAGATAGAATTATTTGGGACTACGGTCATCCGCAACGACGAAGTAACTATCACGAACCGAGTGAAGTGACAAAGGAAGGTAAACTGGATTCCTTCGTACGTTACCGTGAAAGAAAATCTAGCTTCAGTAGCCAAGACTCATCTTCGCCCGAAAGCAGGAAGATATCTAAGACAAACGAATCTCAAACTTCTACCTCAACGGATCCAACGTTGCGAACAATATTGGATAGCATTCAAAAACAGCAAGAGAGTATTGCCCGTTTACAAGAGGATATATTACGTTTGTCTATGCAAAGTGACGAAACAAATAGATGCTGGGTAGCAGAAATCGGAAATATTAGGAGAACCGTCGCAGAGCTACGGACTGGGTTCGGATCCCTTGCGACCGATGATTCTGGTTCCATCATTACTGAAGGCAACGAAAGTGAATCGACGGCGATTAATCGCACCGGGAGTACGGTTAGGGCACGCGAACCGACCGGGTTAACGATTCCAGGCATCCCACCTGCGCACATCGACACCGAACAACCCGAGGTTGAAGAAAGAGGCTATTTTCCACCCGCTCTTTCCACTCTGCGAGTTAAGGATGCAATACGTTGTATTCCAATGCTCAACGGAGACGATGATGTAGGTGTGGAAGAATTTATCAAAGAAGTGAGCAGTATGAAAGACCGTTGCATGGAACAAGATTTATTGCTAAAAGCAATAAAGGTAGAAAAATAGTAGGAAAAGCAGCTCAAAGTATCCGCAACATCCCCATTGAGTGCTACAGTGATCTGTACAACGCACTGAGGAACAATGTGGCAGCTCAAGTGACTTCGGAAGAATATCGGGAACAATTAAAAGAGTTGAGACAGGGACGAGAAGAATCAGTGCAGAGTTTTAATATTCGGTTCAGAAGAACACTCAACCGTTTACTGTACGCAGTAACCAACGAGTACCCACAACCACTTCTACGCAAGCTAATGATCGAAGAAACTACAAAGAAGATTGTCCGTGTGTACCTAAAGGGACTCAGGCGCGACATAGGCCGAACATTATTAATCATTGAACCCGTGAATCTTGAAGAAGCTGAAAAGAAAGCAGCCGACTTAGAACGCTATTCACGAGAAGAACGGCAAGCCAATTAGTCAAGTAGTCGCTTGCCTTCCGCTAGTAATCGCCTCAACAATCAATCAATGCAGGTAAGACGATCTGACACACTATCTAGATCGCCTAACGCACTAGTAGCTCAGAAACCTACCACATTTGACCGAGTAGAGAATAGGCCACCCGCTGAACGCGCGCAAATGAAGTGTTTCAAATGCGGAAAGCTGGGACACATGGCCAACAAATGCCAAAATTTTCTACAACCGAGCCAGTACGACCGACCACCCGCAAGAATTCAAGCAGTCCAAGAAAGGGACGAAACACGAGAAGTAACATCGAACCAGAGTATAGACGAACCGCGCGAAACATACGAGTCAACATCACCACAGGAAGATTACTCACAATACCTTTGTCAACCCGAACCACAGAGCGAGTATTTCTGGTCGACACAGGAGCAGGGATAAACCTAGTGAAACGTAACAAAACTGTCAACGCGATACAAATAGGGCCTAGACAAAAATTTTCTATGGGACGAGACAAATACGAAACGAACGAATACGTAACGAAACGAATTTTTGGACAAGACCACATCTTTCACATAGTACCGGACAACTTCCCAATCATCGAAGACGGAATCATTGGGCTACCATGTTTAGAGAAGTATAACTATTCAATATCCAATGACAGAATCCGACTAAATGACAAAACCATTTTATTTCAGAAACCAATACAATTAACTCCTGGAGAAAACAGAGTTCAAACAATCTATCTGGAAGGCAAACCAACTAAAGTATGTTTTATCAACACTGGTGAGCAAAACATTGAAATTTCTAATAATATTCAAAATTCCCATGATGTTTCCAACGTATCAAAACTAAAAAGCCTAGTGAGAACAGATCACATTGAAAAGCCAATCCGCGAATCCATAGAAAAGATTATTCTCCACTACGTTGACATCTTTAATTTAGAAACCGACCTTTTGCCCTGTACTAATTTAACCCAGCACACAATTTCATTAACCAAAGATAAAATCATTAACACACGATCGTATAGACCACCGGAATGTCATCGAGACGAAATTTCGCGACAAATAGGAGACATGTTAAAGAAAAATATTATAGAAGAATCAGATTCCCCTTATAACTCTCCGGTATGGGTAGTTCCGAAAAAATTAGACGCCTCAGGAAAACAGAAATGGAGGATAGTCATTGATTTTAGGAAACTAAATGAACTCACGGAACAAGACGCTTATCCTTTACCTGACATAGACGACATTTTGACACAACTAGGAAACGCGAAGTTCTTTTCGGCGCTTGATTTATCCTCAGGATTTCATCAAATTCCAATGAACGAGAAATCCAAAAAATATACCGCTTTTTCGACACCGCAAGGCCACTTTCAGTTCAATCGAATGCCATTCGGTCTTAAAAACGCACCCGCTACTTTTCAAAGATTAATGGACAGAGCCTTAACTGGACTTGTAGGAAAATATTGCCTTGTTTATTTGGACGACATAGTGATATTCGGAAAAACGATTCAAGAACATAATGAAAACCTCGCGATAGTATTTCAGAGACTCAGAGAATTAGGACTTAAATTGCAACCGGATAAGTGCGAATTCGTAAAACCGGAACTAGAATACTTAGGCCACGTAGTTTCAGCCGAAGGAGTTAAACCAAACTCCAAGAAATTAGACGCTGTAAAAAACTTTCGATTACCCCGCAATGCCACGGATTAGGTTTAGCAGGTTATTACCGCAAATTTATTCGGAATTTTTCTAAAATCGCGAAAAGCCTTACAGACTTAACAAAAAAGGACACACCATTCCATTGGACTGACAAACACCAGACTAGCTTTGATACTTTAAAGGACAAACTCTGTAATTCCCCAATACTAGCTTATCCGGACTTTAACAAAACCTTTACCCTAACCACCGACGCAAGTAACGAAGGACTAGGAGCAATACTGTCACAAGACGGTCATCCTTGCTGTTACATTTCAAGGACACTAAACCCACCCGAACGAAACTATACCACGACAGAAAAGGAACTCTTGGCCATCGTATGGGCCGTGAAAAGACTTAGGCAATACTTGTTAGGACGACGCTTCATTATTCGAACCGACCACCAAGCCCTTAAGTGGCTACACAATTGCAAAGACCCCTCTAGTTGACTGATTCGTTGGAGACTTAGACTCGAAGAATATAACTATGAAATCGAATACACAAAGGGTAAAGATAATACAGCTGCAGACGCCTTATCTAGGGTTCACGCGGTAACTCGCAACGAAATAGTTAATCTCGACCTATTAATTGACCACACTAATTCATTCAACGAATGGAAAAACAACAACGAAAACCCGAAACTCTTAGAAATTAAACCGAATGATCAAACATTTTACCAATTAACTCGAAACGATTTAGGAGAATACGACGAGACACTTTGGATCAGAAAACTTTACAAAATTCTTAAAAATACAACAAAAATCGGCATAGGAAATAACGATTTCACTGAATTAGAGAAAACACAGATTAAACTCATGCTAATATATTTTAACGACACATACAAGGAAATTACTTATGCGCCCAACCCCATCTTAAAACTAGACGAAAGCGAAATACTATAAGCAATAAAGGAAAACCATAACGACACCGTAGGACATTTAGGGATACAGAAAACGTATCAACGGATTAAGGATAAGTTCAAAATCCCCGGCCTTTTTGAAAGAGTAGAAAACTTCGTGAAGACATGCGACACATGTCAAAAGGAGAAACTAACACGTATCAGACCCAAAGAGTCCCCACAGATCTCAGACACACCACTTCACCCTAACGACAAAATCGCTATGGACATCATAGGACCGATGACGAAAACCAAACGCGGAAATCAATATATACTTTCAATTCACGACGAACTTACGAAATATCTGATCCTTGTTCCCCTTAAAACGCAACGAACTGAATCTATAATTAACGCGCTCATTGAGCACTATATTTACATATTTTCGGCACCAAAGACGATTCTGACAGATCAAGGACAAAATTTTGTTAGCGATTTAATGACGAAATTTGAAGAGGCCTTTAAAATTAAACACGTCAAAACAACTTCATTTCACCCACAGAGTAACGGATCCCTCGAAAGAACACATGCCTCGGTTAAAGATTTAATTCGTACTGCATTACACGACAATGACAAAGAATGGGACGAAGTACATAATTTCATTTGTTTAGGATACAACACTGCAAAACATGAAGGAACAGGATTCTCCCCCTTCGAATTGACTTTTGGGCAAAAAGCGAACTTACCTTCCGCAATATCCAAATTCCCCACATTTACCTATGACGATATGTACTCACTTTGGCAAAAACAGTTAAATAAATATTGGGATACAGCTCACAAAACACTTATTCAAAATAAGCAACGCTACAAGCGAGACCAAGAAAGAAAGATTGTTAAAACTCAGACCGTGTTTAGGAAAGGAGACTTTGTTTTAATTCACAATGACCATAAAAGAGATAAGTTGGACATTGAATGGTTAGGACCCTATAGAATCAACGATGTGAAAACTCCTTACTACATTATATCTATCGACAATATTAAAAAAAAGATACATGGTAACCGATTGAAAACGTACTTTTTCCAGGATAATGCTGACCCTAGCACTAGTAACAATACCCTTGGTTAGTTGTCTTAAATTCACAGGATAGGAATTACGATTTATAAACAAATCCAACCAATTCTACTACGATCTTAGAGGACCAAGATCAATCTAAACTGGGGGGTATGTCACGACCGGCATACTTCAAATCCGATGGACCGATGATGGAGATAGAGATGTGGCGGCCTTGGCGACAATGTATATCGCCGAAGTGCCTAATGAGTCATCTGTATCCTAACGGTCCTTCCACCGAATGTCCTAGAAGCGTGACAGCGGTCACGTACGCCTACAGGGTAGTGGGGATATTGAGGGATGACAAACAAAGATTCGTAAGATTGTAAGAGTTTCAGTCTTGGAAAGTCACGGCTGGAGCTCAGAACAAAATCGCAGTCAGTGTAAATTCAGAAATAAATTCTCTTGTTTTTTTGTTATCTTAATTTTTTCTTTTCGTTCGAGCCTCCTGCTTTTTTATTTTACGTGACAATAGCAACGGCGCACGCAGCACACAGCGGCGAGGCGAACGAGATAAGTAATAATGAAGTAATGTGGCTATTAGATAGCGGTTGCACAGATCACATAATTAACAACGTAAATTATTTCGATAAATCTATTGACCTTAAAGAACCGGTAAATATATATTTAGGCGATAATAGATCGATAAAGGCAACAAAAGTAGGGAATGTTATAAGTTATTTTGAAGCATTTGGAAAGTAAAATGAAATAAATATGAATAATGTTTTTTACGCGAAAGAAATGTGCAAACTTGATTAGTTTAGGCAAATTAACAGATAATAAGAACACGGTTATTTCAAAAGGAAATATTGCAAAAGTAATAAATGAGGACAATAAGCTTACAGCGGTAGCGGTTAAAGAAAAGGGAACATATAGAATGAAAAGTATATTGAAAGGGAAGGAGTACTTAGCAAACAGCGCCGAACGTAGTGGTGTGAGTAAAAAGGAAGGATGACATATGATGTTAGGACACGTAAATTTTAAATATTTAAATATTTTGGGTAAAGAGCAGCTAGTTACTGGTATACCGAATGAATTTGAGAAGGAATTTTTGAAATGTAGGGTGTGTATAGAAAGTAAAATGCACAATTTACCATTCAAAAATAATCGAACCAAGGCTAGGGAGATAATGGAAATTATTCATACGGACGTGTGCGGTCCCTTTAAGACTACCGGATTCAATGAAGAGAAATATTTCATCTCATTTATCGATGATTATAGCAAAATAGCTAGAATTTATTGTATAAAATCAAAGGGTGAGGTCTTTGATTGTTTCGTACAGTTTGTAAATGAAGCCGAGAATTTAACGGGCAAGAAGTTAAAAATATTGAGATGTGATAATGGAAAAGAGTATTTGAATAATCGAATTTATAAATTTGCTAGGGATAAAGGTATCAGAATAAATAATTGCCCAACCTACGTACATGAATTAAACGGGACAGCGGAAAGGTATAATAGAACAGTTATGGACATGGCGCGTTGCTTGTTAGCGGAAGCGAAAGTACATAAAAGGTACTGGCCGGAAATAGTTTGTACAGCGGTATACTTGAAAAATCGAATACTGGCAAATACTATAGAGAGGAAGACACCTTCTGAAATATTCTTCGGGAGAAAACCAAGTGTTGAAAATCTACATCTATATGGAAGTAAAGTTTTTGTAAGAAGACCAGAACAAAAAAGAGTTTCTAAATGGGATAAGAAGGCAGATATGGGAATTTTGTTAGGATATAGTGAAGTAGGTTACAGAGTCTTATTAAGAGGGAAAATAACAATAGCGAGACATGTAGAGGTCATAGGAACAAACACAAAATGTATCGGCTTTGTTGAAAATTCATTCGATAAAGATAACGATGACATTGAGGATAATGATTTATTGGTAAACATGAATAAGGAAGAGTTAGAAAGTAGGGAAGATGAAAATGATAACAGTCTTGAAAGCTTAAACATCCCTAGAAGATCTACACGTAATAAGAGAACTCCAGTAAGATATCCAGAAAAAGAAAACATTAGTGAAATCCATGCAAATTATTGTAGAGTAGATATCCCTTGTACATTTGAGGAGGCGATTTGTTGCGAAGATAGTGAAGATTGGAAACAAGCTATGGATAAGGAAATAGAATGTCTTTGTAAGAATAAAACTTGGAAATTGGTAGAAAGGGTAAAAGGCAAAGACGTATTAGATGTAAAATGGGTTTACACGAGAAAATCAGATGATAGGTATAAGGCTAGATTAGTGGTAAGAGGATTCCAACAAAGAAACGTAGCTGATGACATATACTCCCCAGTAGCGAGTAATCAGACCTTTAAGATATTGCTATCATATTGTTGTCAAAATGGATTAATTATTGAGCAAATGGATGTAGAAACTGCCTTTTTAAATGGTGAAGTAACCTCGGAGGTATATGTAAATCAACCAAAGGGATATGCGGACGGAACGAATAGAGTTTGTAAACTATCGAAAGCGCTGTATGGGTTAAAAGAAAGTCCAAGGGACTGGTATGAGTGTTTTGATAAGTATGTGACGAGATTAGGTTTTAAAAAGAATAACATAGAGTTGTGCCTATATACACATGGAGAGGGAGAAAATGTTGCTTATTTGTTAATATATGTAGACGATTTGCTAATTTGTAGTAAAAACAAAAGGAAGATACAAAATGTAAAGAAGCTATTAACTAATAGATTTGAAATGAAAGATTTAGGTGAAGTCAAAGAATATCTTGGAATAAATATAGAGTATGATTATTTCAAAAATGAAATGAGATTAAGCCAAAAGAAATACATTGAATCATTAGCAAACAAATATAAGTTACAAAATAGCAAATTGTACTGGACACCTATGGAGACCAACTTAAAAATTGAAAAAGCTGAGATAAATAGAGAGGATATTGGATACAAAAATTTAATTGGCGCATTGTTGTATATTAGTGTAAATACCAGACCCGATATAAGTTATAGTGTGAATTATTTGAGTAGATTTCAAGATTGTTGTAATGAGACACATTTTAAATATGCTTTGCGAATATTGAAATATCTGTACCGGACTAGAGATTTAAGATTAGATTATAAAAGGAATGAAAAATGTGAAACGATAGATTGTTATGTGGACGCTGATTGGGCAGGAGATCATTTAGATAGGAAATCGATTTCTGGATATGTAATTAGATTGTATGGAAATGTAATTGGTTGGAAGTCTAAAAAACAAAGGTGTGTGACAAAAGCCTCGACGTATGCAGAGTATGTAGCTTTATCGGAAGCCGTGAGTGAATTAATGTCTATTAGGGAAATTATGAAAATCTTCAATGTAGATCTAGACGATAACCCTGTAAAAATTTATGAGGATAACTCTGGAGTGATAAGTATAGCAAAGCACGGAAATTTTACAAAAAATTCTAAACACATTGAAGTTCATTACCACTACGTTCACGAGTGCTTAAAGGAGAACAAGATAAACATACTTAAAGTAAGTACAGACGAAAATACTGCGGATATTTTTACGAAGGCACTGTGTAGAGAGAAATTCGAAAGGTTTAGGTCATGGATGAATGTAAACTAAGAGAAATGTAAATAAATAAGTGTTAAAGTTTCTGTTACGTAATTCGTCAAAGCATGTAAATACGATTAAGTGTACAGTATAAATGTAAGGAGGCGTGTTGGGAATATGATACATTTACACTGTACATGTGAATGTGTGTGTAAGCGTCAGAGGACGTCCGGGTCTTGGTTGAGACAAAAGACAAGAGCCAGTCGTTAGAAGTATCTGGAAGAGTCGGTTGACAACAAGCGTGCGTGCGAGTAGGATTTTGAGGTCTTAAGAGTATAAGATATATGTATAACAGTTGTGTGCTAAATAAAGGGAATTATTTGTATTTCCGCATCCATTCTATATATTTTCAATAATTGATAAAACAAAAAACAACAAAGCACCAGGAATCGACCTGATCAATGGTAAAATCTTGAAAAACCTTCCGCCAAAAGCAATAAGACTAATGACAATAATATTCAATGAAATTCTAAGAATTCAATACTTCCCCAAACCATGGAAATTAGCACAGATCAAAATGTTACATAAACCAGGCAAAGACCCACACCAAACTGCATCTTACAGACCAATATCACTGCTTCCAGTATTTTCCAAAATACTGGAAGAAATAATATATGGCCGGATAAAAACAATAATAGACACAAAAAATCTAATACCGGATCACCAATTTGGTTTCAGAAACAAACACTCCACGATAGAGCAAATGCACAGGCTTATAAACGAAATAATAGTTTTTTTTTTATTTTTTTATTTATTTATTGAAATTCACAATTTGTCCAATTTTGACATTTGGTGGAAATTTTTAACAGTTAAATTATCATGTTGGTGGATATGACAATGACATGGATTATAATAGTTTTTTATTGTTGGTTCTAGTAGAAACTAAGGATTTAATCTAGAGGGTATTTTCTTTTTAGTCTGCGGATCTGGTCCGTCGTGTCCAGTAGTTGGATGACTAGTGGGTTGTGGTGGTTGTTGACTCTTGCGTTATATCTGCTTCTGGACTTGTGTATTTCATCTTTGACTGTAGGTATCTTGAGGTCACGGTGGATTGTTTCGTTGGTAACATACCAGGGTGCATTTAATAGGGATCTTAGCGTTTTCGATTGGAAGCGTTGGAGTATTTCAATGTTGGAATTACTTGCTGTTCCCCATAGTTGGATTCCGTAGGTCCAGACAGGTTTTATTACGGCCTTGTAGAGGGTTATTTTGTTCTGTATGTTTAGCTTGGAGCGTCGGCCCGTGAGCCAATAGAATTTTCTTAGTTTTTCCTTTAGTTACTTTGTTTTTTCTGAGATATGTTTTTTCCAAGCTAGCCTCCTGTCCAGGGTCATGGCCAGGTATCTTACGGAGTCCTTGCTTGGGATTATTGTGTTGTTAATGGTGACCTGGGGGCAGGTTTGTTTTCGGAGCGTGAAGGTTACATGAGAGGATTTTTTTTCGTTTATTTTGAAACCCCATTTTTGGAACCAATTTTCCATGGAGTCGAGACTTCGCTGGAGAGTGGATGAGGCAATTGCCGGGTCTGCGTGGGTAGCTAATAGTGCTGCGTCGTCGGCAAATGTTGCTATTGTTACCTCGTTTGATATAGATAAGTCGGCAGTGTAGATGGAGAACAGTAGGAGTCCGAGGACACTACCTTGGGGTATGCCGGATTCTATTGGGAATGTTGCGGAAGTGGCGCCTAGACATTTAACTATGAATTGTCTGTTGGTTAGGTAGGATTTTAAGATGGAGTAGTATGGATGGGGTAGGATCTTTTTGAGCTTGTAGAGTAGCCCTTTATGCCATACTTTGTGTGTTATGCCTGTTGGATGTCTAGGAATACCGCTGAGCAGTATTTTTTCTTTTCAAGGGTTTGGCTGATCATGTGGGTTATGCGGTGGATTTGCTCTACTGTTGAGTGTTGTTTTCGGAAGCCGAATTGGTGGTCTGGAAGCGTTTTCAATTCTTCTAGGAGTGGAAGGAGACGATTCGTGAGCATCCTCTCGAATAGTTTAGACAGGGTAGGTAAAAGACTGATTGGGCGATAGGAGCTGGTTTCATATATTGGTTTACCGGGTTTAGGGATGAGGGTGATCAGTGAGATTTTCCAAGCCTTGGGAAAGTGTTGAAGGCGGAGGATAGCGTTAAAGATTGATGCGATGAGTGCAATCCCTTTTATCGGAAGTTCCTTGATTGCTTTATTTCCTATTAGGTCGTGACCTGCTGCTTTCTTGGGGTTTGGGCGACTGATTGCTTCTATGATCTCTAAAGAAGTGAAGGGTTCAATAGGAGGGGACATTTGGAAGGGAGTGTGCAGATATTCGGTAACGTCCGCTGCAGCTATGGAGGAATGGAGTTGGAATACTTCAGTCAAGTGTTTGGCAAATAGGTTGGCTTTTTCTATAGGGCTACGCGCCCATCCACCCTGCGGACGGCGGATTGGAGGTATTATTTGTGGGAGGCGCGTGAGTTTCCTGGAGGCCTTCCATAGTGAGTAGTTGGAGTCGGCTGTGGGGGACAAGCTGGCGAGATATTTGTGAAAACGGTCATTATTGTAGTTTTTTATAGTTTAGGATAGTTTTCTAGTTGCGTTGTTTAGTTTGCGTTTGTCCTCCGGTGTTCTATGGGTCTGCCATATGCTTCTTAGTCTACGTTTTTCTGCTATTTTTTTTAATATGTACTGGGGGTATTCGTGATTGCTGATGGACGTTTTTGCCGGTGTGGAGAAGCGGATAGCGTTTATTATGCTCGTGTTTTGGTATTCCGTGGCTGCTTCGATTTCTTCATTGGTTTTTAGTGAAGTTGAGGCTGAAGTTGTGTGTGTAAAGACTTCTCTAAAGAGCTGCCAGTTGGTGTGTTGGTTATGTATGGAGCCATTACGTGTATTCTCGATGATAGTTGAACTGACTGTTACTATCACGGGGGAATGATCAGAGGAGAGATCAGCCGAGGAATTGATTTGGACGTGTCTTGACGAGATATTTTTAGTTATGAGGAAATCAAGGAGATCGGGTATTTTGTTTGTGTCGGTGGGCCAGTGTGTGGGTTCGTATGTGGTAAGGTAGTTGAGCTTGTTGGTTATTATGCTGTTGAGGAGGTTTTTGCCTCTTACTGTAACCAGTCTGCTGCCCCATTGGGTGTGTTTGGCGTTGTAGTCTCCTCCAGCTATGAATCTATTGCCCAGGGTGTCCAGGAAGTCGCCAAAGTCTTCTTTGGCGATGGAGTGTCTTGGAGGGCAGTATACAGCTGAAGTGGTGATTGTACCATGACAGTCTTCAAGACCATGCTTGGAGGTAGTCTTTCTGGAATGGTGGAAGTTCGTAGTGCTTAATGTTTGATTTGATTATGATTCCGGTGCCGCCGTGGGCCTTTCCGCTGGGGTGTTGGGTATGGTAGAACTTGTATCCGTTTATGTTCAGGTAGTTTTTGTCGGTGAAGTGGGTTTCAGTTATGAGCATTATGTCGATTTGCTGGTGTTTTAGGAAGAGTTCTAGTTCAAGTTTGCGTTGCGTTAGACCGTTGGCATTCCACAGAGCTGTGCGTCTTGGTTTTATTTTGCGCCGGGGCGTATTAATTTATCCGATGTGGATACACCGTTTTTTTGTTGTTTTTAGATACAAGTGACGAAAAATTATGAAATGATATTTTAAATTTAAACTGATTTCATTCATTGATTTATTGTAGCGACAATGGTAACTTGTTTAAATAAAGATTTTATAAATAAAATATTTAAGGTCTAAAATAATAAATTAACACATGTGAAAACATTAAAGCTGTTATCCTTATTCATGGTCTTGTTGGAACGTGTTTAACGAGCGTAACGTAGGCGTGAAAACGAAAACGTTGAGACTCTTGTGGCGTAAAAAGACTGAATTCCTCATAAAAATGCAAGAAACGAGAGGAAACGTGCACATAGTTTATTCTCGACCTTGGATACATAAAACCAAAAAGAAAAAAAAAGGAAAAAGAAAAAGGAACAAAAATTTTTATTGGTTATTTACCGAAACTCATTGTATCATTTTTATTACTCTATATAAAACGTAGAATCATATACTGACGAATGTTATTTCGAATTTCTAACTTCAGAACGATAATTACATATTTGAAATTTCCAATAAGTGGTAGTAGCATTAAAAATATGGAATATTCAACGAGATGAAATATAGGTAAGGTATTTAAAAGAAAAAAGATTGAACCGTTCGATGTAAAACGATGAAATTAAATGATTGGATTTGAAAACTTGATTCGGTTTAATAATTCGATGAAAAAAGTATTCATCCTATGAAAAAAGAATTCATGTTCCTGTCGATATATCAACGACGTGCGCCGTTACTTCCCACTGCTCTGCAATTCAAATGCAATACTCGAATATACATGGCGAAAGAAATGGAAATTGAGCAATTTAAGGGAACGAATTACTCTCACGTCCACGTAACTTCAAAATGTATCACGTGTCCGTGTTTGCGAAACGAAATTCGTCGTTGTCCAACTAACACGCTTGCAGATGCTACGTTCACTTTGTTGCATATAGGGCTTAAATATATGAACAAATAGTACTGCGCAAGTGTCACTAGCGTAATTTTTAAAGTGAATTAATGCATAATCTCGTCATCTACGGTTGACCATGATTATGGCAGTGATCATTGTTATATACGAATCTTCGTGCAATATATGTGAAAATTCGTGGTTGTCCAATTAACACGCTTGCTGATGCTACGTTCACTTTGTTGCGTATAGGGCTTAAATATATGAACAAATAGTACTGCGCAAGTGTCACTAGCGTAATCTGAACGTGTTAAAGTGAATCAATACATAACTTCGTCATCTATGTTTGACCATGACTACGGTAGTGGTCATTGATATATGTGAAGCTTCGTGGAGTAGATGTGAAAATTCGTCGTTGTCCGGTTAACACGCTTGCAGATGCTCCGTTCACTTTGTTCCATATAGGGCTCAAATATGTGAACAAATTGAATGGAGCAACTGTCATTAGCGTAATTTTAACGCGTTAAAATAAATTAATGTATAATTTCGTCATTTACGTTTGATCTACGTTTTTTCATCTACGTCATCTACGGCACCTACGCGAATCTTATTGATTACGTCTTTGGCAGTGTTCGTTGCTATAAATGAAACTTAATAGTTGTTGAAACCGCTCGAAAGTCGTGTTCCTAAATCATTCACTCGTCTCGTATCGTGTTCATCAAATGGAAAAGGAGATTGTGTTTTAATGAAATCGCTTGTTACTATCAATCTTGCTCTCACTCGCATAGGAAAAGAAAGTGAGGAAGGAGAAAAAAATTAAGGTAAGGTCATCAATGAGCAAAATGTTTAATGTACATTAAAATTGAGTCCGCTGCAACCCTCGTGACTTTTAAAATTCCATACGTATATTGTTATACGTAACATTGCCATATTAAATATATTCGATCAAATATTCAATCTCGTTCCCTGAAAGCTGTTCCTGGATATCTGGTTGGATACTTTACGCACGGAAATAGAGAGTGTTAACAGTAACAAACCCTCTATGTAGTGTTTTTGCTTTGCTCTTTTGAACAGGTAGATGACATTTTGCTTCGAAAAACGGATATATATACCACGGATATGCACATACAGAGTATGTGTATCGATATACACATTGATATACACCTTTGTACAAAGTGTCAAAAAAGTATTTATCGCGGTATTTTTTTCAAGCCATTCTACACCTTCGATTTGATGAAAATTGGTTAAATAAGTGTAGCGCAAAATTGATCTTGACCACAATTTTCAGTGTCAAATTGTTTTTCTATTGCATCATATAGTGCTCATTAGAAAGGAAAGTTCCGTTGTTTTAGAAAAAATGTTTGAAATTTCATTAATACTTAGACTGATTTTATTCATATTTTAAGGTCAAATATGGAATACAATAACATCAATACTAATATCTACTTTTTTGTGCGAATTACTTTATATTTCAATCTTCCTTGATACGCCGTGACAAGCAAAAGTGTAAACACAGCCCGTTGATTTTATGTAGAAAGCGAATGTCGAAGGTATAATGAGAAAAGAGCATTATTTGACCATTCCACAAAATAATTTACCTAAATAGTAGTTAATTCTATTGGATGTAATAAACGTGAAGTAGTACTAGTGGACGAAATATCTATGTTGAAACCTTGATTCGACGAGTATAATTAATGTGCAAAACCGTAAACATGGTTTGAGATGTCCATTTTTGTAAAATGTTTTGTACATTATTAATGTTAATGAAAATTAACTATTACATTTCGTTAATAATAACTTGTAGTTACTGTTACCTAGTCTTTACCGATCACTTGAAAAATTAGTCTTTTACATTTATGTGTTTACTTTTTTCGCTCGTCGCAGTACATGTTTAAGTCAGAAATATCAATAATATGAAATATCTGGCGTATTCCAGCGGCTTTGATTAAATCAAAGATGTTCATATCCTTAATATTGAGAATGTTGTTAGTAAAGTAACTATTTCTATCCAAAAACAAGATATCTTTGAGACAACGTGAATTTTCGTTCCAATTTTCTTAACTTACAAGTATAAAATTTTCATCGCATGATACAATCTATCCTACAAAGTTCTTGCACACGACGAAGCTGAGAACATAGATCTTCTTCAAATATTATTTTTCTCACTGCTTCGTGTGGAATTTCTACTCGACGAGATGTTATTAAACGCTTAAAAGCTTATTATTAAACGATAACATACTTTTTCCTACATGAATGAACATGAAAGACGTCGAGTGAGGAATTAGAACAATTGTGGATGGTTGGAAACTATTATGCTGCGGTCTACCATTCGTTTTTGCCTATATATACCACGGAACAAAGGATAATTTTCACCGAATTCATCCAGAGCATATTTTCTAAGTTTTACTGTATATGATTACGCCCATTATATTATATTATGTTATTACGATGTTATGTAATTAATTGTTGTCTATTTATTTTGATACTTATATTAACCATTATTTATAACATAATATACTAAATACAATTAGTATACACAATTAGTATAGGGATTAGTATAAGAAATTTTAAACAGCTTTTTTCAAAAGAACGAATCATTTACGATCCAGGGGTTTTCTGAAACTTTCGTTTCTCGTGATGAGTACTTTATGATGCAATAAAAAATTTTGTCTGAAAATTATACTCAAGATCAATTTCATGATCCATTTTCTCTAACAGATCTCCATCTTCCACAGCTATAACAAATAATTTTTTGACACTCTATACATTTAACATCGATTATAATTCTGATAATTGAAACAACGAACATCAATGTGTTTATTCACTACGCCAACACAGATAACAATTAACATTGATATATAATATATATTTGACGATATATATCTGAAAGAATAGAAATTTCATTTAATCGACTATATGACCATACTCGGTTAAGTACCAACAACGACTATCTATCAACCTTATCTTACTTCCTCAAAGATATAGAAAGACTTTAAAAATTTCAGCCATGTGATTTGGTCCTTTAAAATTTAGAAGTAATATAACGATAAAATACCATCAAAACCTTTAAATTTAACGCACCCAAACATGTCTTCTTTGCTAATGACGTACTATAAATATAAATATTTGAATAAATATTGCGAATTTCATATTGCTAAAAGATTTATACTATTCGTTCGTAAATAATCGTCGGATCTATATTTAAGTTGAAACTGTTGCATTAGATCTCTTTTCTTACTTAAAATTATTTGGATTGGTAACTTGGATGTAACATGTAATTTATTCTTCCTTTATAAATAGTGTACAGAAGATACCAATTCAAAGAAATGGAAGGAAAGTCTAAAAGCAAAGAAAATCTACAGGAAGATAAAACGTTCGAGCCTTGCCAGGCTATATAAGATGCTAAATAATTTCATTTTGACAATGGTCCTACATCCTACTATGCATAAATTTAATATTAATATCAGCAGGTTTCATGCCAAGTATTACATCTAACGTATAAGCACAAGCCCTGGTTTTAATTGCCTTATAGTAACACCGAAAAGATTATTCAGTTGGATGTCTGACTCAACATCAATATTTTACTTAGAAGATAATACGTCGAGAGCATGTTGGTGGATGGAATGGGAGATGAATGAAGGCCTACTTCTGTAAAATACGTAAAATGGTAGTCGGAATGAATTTTGGCGCTTGGGGACAGAAAAAGAGCTGACTGATACTGTCATACACCTGAATTTATAAAATTTTGAAAATCGATGTAACCTTTGAACTTTATCGTATTCTGTTTCATAGCACAAATTATTGTTCCCGAAATGTACGTTTAGTGTTATAATATATTTGACCAACGGTTCTCAAATACTAGTTTTGCAAAAGCAATGGTGGAATTGGAGCAATTCTTTCTTCTTTCATTCTTTGAATGACCTGGATTTTCGAGTAGTCTAGTGACGATTGATCCCTACAATTAATCGATTTCTTTTTATTACACAAGTGCAAGAGATTCCGCGTTGTACGCTGATGTTGCTACATCGAATGCCTGAACCCCACAGAAGATCCGACCGAATTTAATGTCACTACCGTCGAAGATTCACCCAGAAATGGTTCACTTCAGAACCATAGTCCCATATCTGGATGCGTCAGTCACTATGTGTCACATAGTCATATGTGGATGCTGAGCTTATTGATGGTAATTGTAATATTTTAATTTTTTTTATTCTATATTTTCGACTTCTTTTTTCGAGTAGAATCACCAATTTTCCGCTTGTACTATCAATTACCAACCAGCCTGTATGACAAAATTCTATTTTAAACACAAAACTCGCCACGAGTGGCTATTTTGTTTACGAAATTAAACGAATTTAATAAATGAAATGGCAAGGAAGGAACTACAAGTGACCGTCAAACTATTTTTATGCTTGAAAAGTAATTCGCAAAGTAATATAAAATAATACTACTGATTTGTGTCAGAATTTTTCAGAATTTTTTCTTAATCTCTTGTTTTTTCCCTTCAAATTTATTATTTATTATTTATTCGGTGCTTTTTCCCTTCAAATTTATTATTTATTATTTATTCGGTGTCACGAAAACCGATTAAATATTAAATATCTTAAATATAGATTGAAATGAAAGCTTGTCATTTCTCGTTCCGTTGTCACTTCAAAGTTGTTAGTTCAAAGGTTCTCGTACATCATAAAGCAAGGGATCAAATCTTTAACTTATTGATGTGAATACCTATCACGAGCGAAACAGAAATGCTAAGATCCTTTGGAACGATAATAATAAAATTGCATGCATAGGAACCATGGATGGAACACAAGGCAAAGGTGTAGATGGTATTATAAGCTTTGAAACGAGCGTATAGGACGAGAGAAATTGATCAAAAAATTGAGTTGAGCCCTTTGAAGTTAGGAACAACATACTTTGATGTTTTGTTTAAAGGAGAGATATTGAGCTGTGCAAAAATTGTATAGGTTCTCTGAAGGTAAATAGGATTTTGTTGCTGAGTAAATAAACGAGATTTCAAGTTTCTCTTGAATATTGGAAATTTAAAGGTTTTGATGGTATTTTATCGTTATATTACTTCGAAATTTTAAAGGACCAAATCACATGGCTGAAATTTTTAAAGTCTTTCTATATCTTTGAGGAAGTAAGATAAGGTTGATAGATAGTCGTTGTTGGTACTTAACCGAGTATGGTCATATAGTCGATTAAATGAAATTTCTATTCTTTCAGATATATATCGTCAAATATATATTATATATCAATGTTAATTGTTATCTGTGTTGGCGTAGTGAATAAACACATTGATGTTCGGTGTTTCAATTATCAGAATTATAATCGATGTTAAATGTATAGAGTGTCAAAAAATTATTTGTTATAGCTGTGGAAGATGGAGATCTGTTAGAGAAAATGGATCATGAAATTGATCTTGAGTATAATTTTCAGACAAAATTTTTTATTACATCATAAAGTACTCATCACGAGAAACGAAAGTTTCAGAAAACATACTTTTTGCTTCAAATAATTAAGATAAAATTTAGATACGGGGCTTTCAGCTTATGAAAGTCGAAGAGAAGATATATATTCCTCATATTGGTCATATTCTATTTAAATTCGTAACTACTCGTTCCATTTACGTTATCAATAAAACATTTTTCTCGTCAAGCTACCTAACAGAAAGACCTTTTTGTCACTCTAAATTGCCTCAAAAGAAAATCCCTTGTCAAACATACCATGTTTCTCGTACGAAAATCCAAAAAGGATTTTCCAAAAAGATATATTCAGTGAACCATGGTTTGTGACTGGTGAGTTTGAAAAGAGATGAAGCGTCGAAGCGTCAAAGTTTATATTCCACGAAGCTCTCGACCCTTCTATCTCAATAATCCTGATCAAAATTCGAATGAACTACTCAACGAAACGATCACCGTTTTCTATAGAATCTCTTTAAGCATTCTTCATTAAGGAATCGTCAGATTTTACCCCATTACGTTCTTCCATCACAATCTTCGTAATGATGAATAAAAAAATAAAAGCTTTTAAAACCCGACAGCGCTGTCATTTTCTAAAAACGTCGTCTTTATACTCCTGATGGCCACGAGCACATCCGACTATCAAATATAAAATGCATTGTGAGTGTGTCATCAGCATAATTTTCGTGAAAAGAGCAATTTTTCTTGATAACTATAATTTGTAACATAGATTAAAATCGCTGATTTGATCCCTCTGATATTGTTGTCTTATGAGAGTTTCGCCTGGTCTTAATTGGTTCTGTTGATTCTTATCGTTGTGAAAAGTCGATTCGCTATATATCTTTTGTATAGAGAACTATTATGTGATGTAAGAGTGTAATGTTGTAATATTTGTGATCCTTACTTTATTAATTTTGTCACTGAGCCGTTCTTTGGTTCGTTGAGCAGTTCATGTTCCCTACTTGTTTCGCTTGGGACTTTCATAATTTTCGTAATTACAATAAAAGGTTTAATTTGTAATAAGTTAAAGATTTGGTCCCTTGCTTTACGATGTACGAGAACCTTTGAACTAACAACATTGAAGTGACAATTGAACGAGAACTGACAAGCTTTCATTTCAATCTATATTTAAGATATTTAATATTTAATCGGTTTTCGTGACACCGAATAAATAATAAATAATAAATTTGAAGGGAAAAAACAAGAGATTAAGAAAAAGTTCTGAAAGAGACACAAATCAGTAGTATTATTTTATATTACTTTGCGAATTACTTTTCAAGCATAAAAATAGTTTGACGGTCACTTGTAGTTCCTTCCCTGCCATTTCATTTATTAAATTCGTTTAATTTCGTAAACAAAGTAGCCACTCGTGGCGAGTTTCGTGTTTAAAACAGAATTTTGTCATACAGGCTGGTTGGTAATTGATAGTACAAGCGGAAAATTGGTGATTCTACTCGAAAAAAGAAGTCGAAAATATAGAATAAAAAAATTAAAATATTACAATTACCATCAATAAGCTCAGCATCCACATATGACTATGTGACACATAGTGACTGACGCATCCAGATATGGGACTATGGTTCTGAAGTGAACCATTTCTGGGTGAATCATCGACGGTAGTGACATTAAATTCGGTCGGATCTTCTGTGGGGTTCAGGCATTCGATGTTGCAACATCCGCGTACAACGCGGAATCTCTTGCACTTGTGTAATAAAAAGAAATCGATTAATTGTAGGGATCAATCGTCACTAGACTACTCGAAAATCCAGGTCATTCAAAGAATGAAAGAAGAAAGAATTGCTCCAATTCCACCATTGCTTTTGCAAAACTAGTATTTGAGAACCGTTGGTCAAATATATTATAACACTAAACGTACATTTCGGGAACAATAATTTGTGCTATGAAACAGAATACGATAAAGTTCAAAGGTTACATCGAATTTTCAAAATTTTATAAATTCAGGTGTATGACAGTATCAGTCAGCTCTTTTTCTGTCCCCAAGCGCCAAAATTCATTCCGACTACCATTTTACGTATTTTACAGAAGTAAGCCTTCATTCATCTCCCATTCCATCCACCAACATGCTTTCGACGTATTATCTTCTAAGTAAAATATTGATGTTGAGTCAGACATCCAACTGAATAATCTTTTCGGTGTTACTATAAGGCATTTAAAACCAGGGCTTGTGCTTATACGTTAGATGTAATACTTGGCATGAAACCTGCTGATATTAATATTAAATTTATGCATAGTAGGATGTAGGACCATTGTCAAAATGAAATTATTTAGCATCTTATATAGCCTGGCAAGGCTCGAACGTTTTATCTTCCTGTAGATTTTCTTTGCTTTTAGACTTTCCTTCCATTTCTTTGAATTGGTATCTTCTGTACACTATTTATAAAGGAAGAATAAATTACATGTTACATCCAAGTTACCAATCCAAATAATTTTAAGTAAGAAAAGAGATCTAATGCAACAGTTTCAACTTAAATATAGATCCGACGATTATTTACGAACGAATAGTATAAATCTTTTAGCAATATGAAATTCGCAATATTTATTCAAATATTTATATTTATAGTACGTCATTAGCAAAGAAGACATGTTAGCGTGCGTTATCGATTTTACGCTTTTGCCACGCAAACATGGAAATTGCGATTCAAAATTGAATTTGCACTGAAAACGGTTGACGTTACGACATCAATAACATATTTCAAAAACACTGATGATATCATACGGAATCAGAGAGATTCTATGAAAAGTTAAACGCATAATCATCCTATTGTAAATAACAGGAACAGAAAGTACTCAAGGAATAATACAGAATCATCCTATCATCCTATCCTATTATACAGGATTGCTTTGATTCGAGCTCAAACATAGGGAAATCTGAAAGAATTTTTCGCAGAATTTCCTTCCCCTTTGAATTGGCTTTTATACAAAACGACTTTAACCTTTTCAGGGAAATACCTATAGAGTGTGACGATCTACGATTTTAAATAGAGGGGTATATCTGAAAAGAGGTGGATGTAAAACGTAGCATATAAAACGTAGATCAAATATTTATTCAAGGATTTTTTCTCTTCGCAGAGAATCAGGTTTTCAAGAACGATCGAATATGTATGCACTTGATTTACACGTGAAGTTGTCATTAAAAATATTGTTGCGTTTAAAAAGATAAATATTCATTTAAATTTAATGAAATTGTTAGTCCAATTGTTTTAAGCTTAAAGATATGTAGGTGTCACATTTATATATTGAAAACCTGGGAGCGGCATTAATTAACAAACCTAGTCACGCGCACACGTACTTTAAAACCATGCTTGAAAATCGATATTCCCTGAAACAATGCATCGTTCTGCGCTTCCAATTTATTTTCGCACGAAGAATCAGTCCATTCATCGTTGCCGTCACCATCGCTACTGTAATCTATATTACTCGAATAAATTCTATATCTTGATTGGAAAATCGCATATTTTAACGAACTTTCTGTGTTTTTTTTATGATTTTAATTGGCAATTTCCGAAATTGAACTATAGCTTGAGAATAAACCGATAATATTTGAGGGTATATATACATACATCATGTTTTTGATGGGTTTTGTAGTAAAATAATTGTAGAAAAAGCAAACTTTTTAAGAAAAAATTACCATATTCGAGTAATAAATTATAGAAAATTACCAATGTAATTTAAAACTTCAAAAGAAGAATCTATTACATGTAATAAAGAGAAGGACTTGTTCACGAACGGTAATTCAACAAATACATGCGTTGCAGAAACATAGTTTTACAAGAGAGAAGAATCTCTCTAGGAACTCGACGATGTCACGTCAAGAGAAAATTCAATAAAGTGATTACTAACCGTATTACCAGCGGCAATCGTGTTGCGGCAATTCGTAAATAAGTTAGTCGTCTATTTGGAGAAACGTCGCTGGCAATATCGTCACATTTTAATTACGTCAGCGCTATCAATTGGTCTTGGAAGAAAGTTTTCCATTATGTACTTTTGCCCACGGCGTCGTTCCAACAAATGAATCCGAGTTTTGAATCGCTTTCTCTTATATCACGAATTTGTAACGGTGTTTCTTCAAACTATAAACGATTGTAATGAATGCCTTTGCGTACAAAGACCGATACCTGGTTTGACTAGAAGCTTCAGCTAATTAGTGCCCCAGTTAATTTGGATGTTCACTACCACGCCACTTCCCCCGCCCCCCAAAAAGTGGCTTGGTGTCCTCCACGTAAAAAAAAAGAAAAAGGAAAAAAAGAAAAAGAGAAAGGAAAAAAAAAGAAAAAGGGAAAAAAAAAGAAAAAAAGAAAGGAAAAAAAAGAAAAAGAAAAAGGGAAAGAAAAGAAAAAAAGAAAGGAAAAAAAAGAAATAGAAAAAGGGAAAAAAAAGAAAAAGAGAAAGAAAAAGAAAAAGAAAAAAAAGTTAATTTGGATGTTATAAAATGTTATACAACCAAGAACTTATCTTCTACTTGGTAGTCGCATAAGAGAAGACCGAGCCATTGAATCGCTCAGATAGATTAGCTGATTCGCTTAACGTATTTTTACTTCCGATGACGTAAACAAGAGCAGAAAGTACACAAGTAATAATACAGAAATGTCAAATGTACAGAGGAATAGATTTCGTTAAATCATTAGAACGTAACATTTCCTTATAATTCTATTTGTGTATAGCAAAATAGCTTGTGTGCTTTCATGAAATATAATTGATATTTAGAAGCTCTCATATAGGTAGATATATAGCTCGTGTTAATTAGTAATTTAACAATACATCATGACAACATATCATTTTCGTTTCTTCGTTTATCTCGTTATGCGCGTAAACGAATGTGTAAATAAAGACATATAATCAACGATAACATGTAGTGGCAAGCATTATAATTATCGACAAAGGAGAATATTGGTGAAATGATTGTGGGTGATTTCACTCGGTGTATCGGTAAATAAACTTTGATAGACATTGCCGGTGGATTCGCTGTCGGTGAAATCGTGTCGATGAAATAATTGTCAGTGATTTAAAGATAACCCAATTTATTGATCTCCCCTTCATAGAGTTGTACGTCTCTCTATAATACATACTCTACCTGGAAGGGCTGAAACATTTAGCTTAGTCACACTAAACTGGACTGGACTGCAAGTAAGAAGATTGAAATGCAAAATTCACGTGTGAGCGCAACGGTTTAGATGGAAAGTTCGATAAGGCGATTATGTATATTAACCCGAAAGAAAGCTCATGGCTTTGCAACGCGTTACACGCAACACGGAATTTCCCTCGCTGAAATAATCCTATTACAACGATACGATTTTCCTTAACAGATCTCGCAATGTAATTCTCCCTCTACAACATTTTATTAGGTTTGAAACACGAGAGTTTCGAAGCTCTGCAAAGTCTCGCGAATCTAGAAGTCGAGTTTCAACGTATTTTCGCTTCTTATTTTATAGCTGTTAATAGTTATTATCTCACTCTGCACGTACATCAAACGAGTACTTATGTAAATCCAAAGAAAACGGAAACAACCGAGAATAATTGAGGATAATTCGAATACGTACCGATTAGTAAAGTGTTTGGCAAAGAAAAAAAAAAAGGAAAATTGTATCGGAGAAATAGGGGAAAAACGGTGGCGTACATCAAGCAATCTTTATGGCTGTAATACATTTATTATTCATTTATGTTCATTTTCTATCGCGTCACAGACCTTGAAATAACTGGCAGAACGAGCATATAAATCTTGTATCGCTCGACCTGACTTCTCCCGATTCAAAAATATTCACCAGCCTGGGATCGTGCATCGCTAATTACTCCGTTCTACTTTTCGAACGCGTTTCCATCCATACAGAAAAGCAAGAAGGCAAACTCTATCGCACAGTCATGAAGAGATGCAAAAGCAAGAAACCAACCAACGACATGACGATCGACATGGTGAAAGCAGTCCTCCAGAGGCTATTCACCATGGGACACGGACCCTCCCATTACGAGGGCCGCCAAGAGGCAGAGACCGAAGAAGAAGAAGACATCAGCTTCAGCGTCGTCATCGGCGAAGGCGATGTCGTCGATGGCGCCGGAAGAATGAACACCAAGAAGGCTGCAGGAGTCGATGGAAGACTCCTGGACTGCTGGAAGCATGAGCTGGAAGCAAGCTGGAAACAGACTGCTGGAAAACGGCCAGAGTAATACTGCTAAGGAAGCCGGGAAAGGATCCCAGTCTCCCTAACGCGTACCGGCCGATAAGCATACTCCCAGCCATGAGCAAGATCTGGGAAAAATGCTTTAAGAAGATCATCGAGAGATGCATCGGAACGGACCCGTTCCATCGGAGGCAGTATGGGTTCAGAAAGAAGAATTAGCTTAGCGAATACCGATAAGAACAGGAAGAAGCAGAAACGGGCACAACGAATAGCCCTGTGCATAACAACGACGGCATACCGTACCGTCTCCCACGCGGCACTTTGCGTGTTGACCGGGAATCTCCCGATCTACATAAAGATAAAGATGCTCGGAGAGACTTACGAGTGGAACAAGATCCATAAGACCAAGATCGGCGCGGATGACGGCAACGAGCTGAAGGAGGAACTGGAGGCGCAAGGAAATTAATACAGAGTGCGCTGCTATTTACCAAAAAGAAGATGGACATCGATCATCACACCATGCAGCTGTTAACCGGGCATGGGAGTGTGGCGGCACTCGACACTAACTAGTGTCGGACGACGGCAGCGACATCTACAGCTCCCAGTGACAATTACAGCGGACCAGGCCCAACTACTACAACTATCACGCACGTCCAATAAATATATAACGCACATACGGCCACCTCTACATTGGTGACCCCGACGTGATCGACAGTAAAACTGAGGTCTGACCGTGATAGCATTACTGAGAACTTCCATCATCGCGAATCTAGACCTGTGGCAAGCTGGACCCTACCGCTACGACGAACACGGAACGGCCCTTCCTTCAACAAAAACTCGACCCCTCACCGCCGACTCACGTATGCAGGTGACTGGGTACGAAACGATGACCGACCAAGCCAGGAGTGATGTGGCCGTCGCAAAAGTTCATGGGCATTACCACTAGCACGTCATACTAAAAAATGGAACAGAGGCCTACGACCGTACGCGGAACGCCCGCACCGTACTGACAGGTATCCACCGCCACATTGAAGACTTCGAGCAACATCCGCACGAATTGGACAACAATTGGACAATTGGACGGTTTATTACACTAAGATTCTAACGCTATCACTGGTAAGGGGTACTGTGGCGGAACTCGACAAGCCAAATACCACCACTTGACACTAACTAGTGTCGGACGACGGCAGCGACATCTACAGCCCCCAGTGACAATTACAGCGGACCAGGCCCAACTACCACAACTATCACGCACGTCCAATAAATATATAACGCACACACGGCCACATCTACAGGAGTTTCGGTGTCTATAGAAAGAGGATTGGCAAGAGCAGCGACAGCAACTGTCTCAACTGTGGAGACCCTAACGACGATGCAGAGCACGCCCTCTTCACGTGCCCGAAGTGAACGTACAGAAGGATTGAGCTGGAGAACGCTCTTGGCGAGAACATAGACGTGGACAATCTGATCGCCACGGTGACCGCCAAGAACGAGAGCTGAGATAAATTCAGGCAATTTCGCAAGACCGTCATGTCTCACAGGAGGGTGACAGCGAAGGCCTTGATGGAAGCAAGGAGGAGAACGAGAGCAACAACAACTACGCGGAGCAGTGAAGGCAGAGATACAAGACAACAAAGAACCACAGAAGGAGATCAGCCCAGTATTCTGAACTAGCTGAGAAGATGACGAGAGCAATACAGAATATACAGAATAACTGCCTGAAGAAGAAGATACAACGGGGCATGAAAGGACAACCCTGATGACTGCCGACAGGTTTTACCGGGGTTGTCTGTCCTCGAAGCAAAGGAAAAAGGAGGAGGGGTTTTTAGTGGGTATGGCAACAACATCCGCCCGAGTCCCACATAACCCAGTGATGCGGATCACTGGGTATGCGTAACAGCATTTTCCCCTCCTCACGCAAAAAAAAAAAAAAAAAAAATAAACTATCACACTCTATCAATTTTAAGTTGATAATTTCGTTATTATATAATTTTTCTTAGTCTAAACTGAATCCAGGAAGAAGAACTTTCATCCAATTACATACTTCATTAATTCATGAATTATATTCGTTACCGTACGTACAAAAAGAAAGTTGACTGATATAAAAATTCAAAGGATAGAATTTCTAAGCTCGCGATTGGAAACAGATTCAGTTCAATGGTTTAATTTGCCATTTAATTGAATTCTCTGGCAATTTCAGCGAACTGTGGGCTTTAAAAGTGTCCCGCATTCAAACGCAAGACTTCTCCTCCACCTTTCCCTTTCTTTCAATTCCAACCTCAAGTAATTGACCAATTAATTCGAAGATATATTTACATGCTTGCAAGGGATTCAAACAACTTCGTTGCGTTAAATTCGCAATTATAACCAACACGAATGTCTCAATCAATGTGCAGCTCGAAACAAATAAAAGATAATTAACTTTTCAATATAACGATTGATATGTTTGATGAAGAAAAATGTATGAATTTTTAAAAACGTCTCCTAGTACATTTAGCATTTTTATAGTAAAAACTTAGAACACACACGCACACATATACTATTCCATGAAATGATTTACACAGCTATGAGTCTAATCCTATCATATTATAAAGGGATGGACGAACTTTTCCTAATAAATATAACTTTATACAAAATCTTGTTTAAAAAAATTAGTTTTTTATTCTCATTAAATTAATTTAATATCAGAATATATAATTTTAGTCGTTATCAAAATTTTATGTCAAATGCGTTCATAGATACATATATAAATAAATGTCTAATCCTATGTATTTATTTCAACTGAAATCTTAACTTAAATATTTATTAACAATATTCTGACGAATATGCAATGAAAGATAAAAACAACTATATTTTTCTTATAGAATGTCTCATGCTTCTTACTCATTTTATGTTTCTCGTTGTCAGTGCGTAACTACTTATCAGCCGCAGGAATGCTAAGTTTTACTACTGAGAAACGAAGAGACATATAGATGCAAATATACGCTACCTCGCGTGAAAAAACATCAGATACATTAACCAGAAGGAATATCCGATACATATAAAATTCATAGCGTAGTTATTTATACATACGGAATATTTCTTTCTGTATGAAATATTCTTTCTTCTGAATTCTTATTATAAATGTATGTCCATTTCCTACCTTAAAATGTCTCTCCTTTGAAAAACTCCATTTAAATATAACGATCAACAAAATATTACCAATAAAAATATTAAAACGAGATGCTGAAAGAACCTTTTAATGAAGTACAAATGATTATTTCAACTTTAATTCTGTTAAATTTGAATTGAATCATTTATAAACCGAACAGGTGTATAAAATTTTATTGCGTAAAAATCGTGAAGCTGAAAATTAGGAACGAATAACGAATGGGTAACCTAGTTTCATTAAAAGGTACGTGTACGCCGATCCGCGTAACAACTTCGACACTCCAATTATTATAAAGCATGTATCCTTCAGAGATTTTTTGCGCGAACGCAAGATACCTTTTACACGTGCAACTGAATAAGTGGAACGTGATTTTCAATATTTCTTCTTGTAGAACTTGTAACAACATAACTGTTTTACGAATATTTTCCCTGACACTTTTAGAACGGTGCGTAGAAATCTCCTTTTCTAATTAATAATTTCGGCATTTCTCTGAACAGTTTCGTTGCGATTCAAAAATATACAAAGCTTACGACGTGGTTGTTTAAAAATATTTATATGTAACAAGATTTCGAATTTGTCACATCAATCGCGATCTCAGCAGGTGTAAATTAATTCGTTCTAATGAACGAATAAATTAAACGGCTCGTGACAAAAATTATCCCTGTCCATGTTTGTCTTTCTAAAACTAATTCAAGGCGAGTTAAATGAATCGCTGTGTACCCTATTCGCGCAGCATGTGTTTTAACGACCAGCATGCAAGCGTTAACGGTGTACTTATTAATTAACGGTAACTTATTAATTAATTAAATTCGTGTATATCAAGTTTCCTATCATTTAATACTTTCGTGTAACTACAGAGATTTGATACTATGAAATGAAATATAAAACTTGGTAAAAAAACGCGCTTCGTTAGGAAATGAGGGTGATGATGCAAATATTTTTTGTAGCCATTATATAGAATTTCGATGGTATAATTAATCAGTATCAACTTACCAGCCCCTGACGGGACGAAAGTGACGAAAATAATTTGCAAACAGATGAGGATTGCAAGTATTTTCGAGTCCTTCATGGTTGTAAAAAATCAGGTAATGTTGTCGCTGTAGAATATGGGAAAATCAGGCGTTTCAATATCAGTTGTGCGGGCACTGGAGTGCGTAGACCAGAAATATCTGCGACAAAAATCAGAATACATTTGTTTTCGCATGATTGGATCAATTTTGTGTAGGACTAAGCTGATTGAACCTAACACGGGATAATTGTCCACCTTACGACCTTAACAAGCCCGCTTGATTCCCTGTAAGTGCTTGAAATTGATGCTTGTATTCTTTCCAGATTAACAAGCTTTGCCCCCCCCTCCCTCTCTATTTCCTTAGATCGAGTTAGACTGCCACAACATATTATCTTTCTTCTTTGCTTTTCTTTTCTTTCGATCTTTTAAAGCCTTAAATCGCTGGTTATTACAGTGTATACATTCAATTACCCTGTAAGTCGTAAGTACATGTTTTACGTTATTTTTCATTTTCCAGCTAAATTCCACAAAAACAAGAAATATACTTCCAACGTGTTTTCACGTGTCTCTAGCAAAGATCTCAAAAACAAGTTGCGGCGCAATTTAAGACGACAAATAGCACCGTGTGTCTCGTTGTGGGAACGCACGTGTAACGTAAATCACATCAGAGACCAGGATACACACACACACCGCGGGCAGGATGGTGTCCCGGTTGGCATACTTCGAACCCGATGGACCGATGAGGGAAACACATGGCGACCTTGGCGACAATGTATATTGCCGGAGTACCTGAGGATTCATTTATGGACTAACGGTCCTTCCACCAAATGTTCTAGAAGCGTAGCAACGGTCACGTACGCCTACAGGGTAGTGGGGATAATGAGGGAACAGATGTCACCGAAAGTAAAAAGATTGTAACAGACTCAGTCTCGTACGGTCACGGCTAGAGCTCAGAAGTGTCTTATAAGTGTATAAACGAAGGAAAAATGAAGTTTTCTTCTTTCTTTTAAATTTCCTTTTATTTTACGTGACACACGCTTCGTCAGCTTTTTAAAAGCGCTCTCTGTCTGCTTTTTTCTCTCTTCACCGCCTATTCGTTTTTTCTTAACGAGTGAAACCGTTTATACGAGGACGGGAGCACAGAAATGACGTACTGGCAATTCTGTTTTGTGATGACACAAGCAGCCCGGTTTCAGTGAATTAAACCTGGCCACAAGCTTCCAATTATCTCTCCCTTCCTTTCCTTTATTTTTCCCTTCTATATCGAGTTTGAGGTTTTCTAAATTTCCATTACAATCAACTATGGCTTTTCTCTATTTTATATGTTAGCCGATGATTCATGGCAAAAGCGTCGGCTGTAAAAATATTTGGAGTTGCAACAGCAACAAGTGTGTTTTCTCAAACAGAAAATATTGGAAGCGTACTCGTTGACAAAACAGTTCACGGATAGTCCGTCCTCTGCTTGTTATTTGTTTCAATACCGTTAGCAAATAAATTCATGAAACATAGTGTGTTTCAACCGTTCTCAGAGAGACGCGATCGCTAGATAACGCGTCAACGAGAGTCGTAAATTCTCGTTACTATTAAACAATCGACGCCACTAACTGATTGATCCTCTATTTCTATTACCAGAATAGAGGTGGTTAGGTTTGAGTGTATACGAACAACTATACTGGGTTGGTTGATAAAAGTTTAATAAAAATAACGAAACAACAAGTTCAGTCAAAGATCAACAATTATAAACGAAAAAGATAACAGTCAAGGTTTGTTTAGCGGTTTGCTTATAACGAGACCTATCGCACAAGCAACAGCTTGAGACAGACGTTATGTGTTAGATTCGATTCAATGTGTAACGTTCGACGTGTCACAAGGAACTAACTGACTTTAGATGATTTCTTTGTCTCATTTTTAAGACGACCCCCAGTCTACTTAGGTCACGCCACCGTTCGCGCCTATGATCACGTATGTCTATTCTTGCGTGGAAAACGTAACGGACAAAATTCGACGTTTCGAGAACTCGCTGCTTGGCGACAGCTATGCGCTCGTCGATACATTGTATATGATCCGACGGTCAGATAAAACGATCTGACTGCGACATTGTAGGGCCGTGAGCGACGGTTAGAAAATACAGCCTGTGGTAAGCCTCGTGGCGTAACAGATAGTGAGGAGGAAATAAAATAGCAATGCAGATACCAACTATAAACATAGCAACAAAGGGAGAAACATATTATATAAAAAACAAACAAATTAACATGGAGACAGAAGAAACAAAAGAGCAGCGGGGACAGGAAGAGAGCAATTCAGATTATGAAAGATACTATCAGGACGTGTTGAAGTGGTCACCACTTCTAGGAAAACTCCACATCTGGTCTTTTTAACTTTCTCAAGCGCTGAAGCTATCGACAGCACATAGACAAAAGAATAGCAGGGAGGCAGACCATAAACTCTAGACAGGCGACGTTGGCTTCGGGGTTTTCAGTCATAAAGTAACACTGCTAGCGTGCGGATCTGAACCAGCTCAAATTGTATTCCTGTATTTCATCATTAAGTCAAATATATACTTTGTATCTTACACTTTATCCATGCGTTTTTCTCTCTTTATATACCGAATAACCTCAACAGGACGAAAGCTGGAAGCTAGCGAAGGCTAGCAAAAAACGCAAAACAACTCCAGACATAAGTGCCATAGAAAACCCAGCTACAGAAAAGCAGCGATGGCTGCAAGAATTACCATTAAGCAACTCCTTCAGCTCACTAACAGAAGAAACAGGCGCTGACCCCATAAATAAAACCACAATCCAAACAAATCATATTACAAAACCACCACCAATTTTTGTTGAGGCCCAAATAATAGACCCGCACATCGATCTACTAAATAATCTAGACGAGAAAAACAACTACACAATAAAGCAAACAAAACTGGAACAAGTAAAAATTCAAACAAACACCCCAGAAACATTTAGGAAAGTTATAAAAGCATTAAAAGAAAAAAAATGCTATTTACCACACGTATCAGCTAAAAACTGAAAGGAGCTATAAAATTCTCATAAGAGGATTGCATCCTAAAACGAACATATATAAACTAAGCGATGAGTTAGCAAAAATTGGTCATCAAACAAGAACAATAAACAATATAACAAGATTCGACACAAAGCAACCATTACCACTATTCTTAATAGAACTGGAACCCGGAAACAACAACAAGGAAATATATGATATCAAACAAATACTAAACACAATAGTAACAGTGGAACCACCACGACACAAAAAAGATATACCTCAATGCATGCGGTGTCAACAATACGGACACACTAAAAATTATTGCAACAGAAGCCCAGCTTGCGTCAAGTGCGCAAAAAACCACTTAACTATACACTGCCCATCTTCTGGAAAAATAGAAGAAGTTAAATGCTATAACTGTAACGGAAACCACCCAGCCAGCTATAAAGGATGTGAAGTAAGAAAACAATTACAACGTAAACTGTTCCCGCCTCTACGAAGCAGGACAATCACTAACACACAAGCCCAAGAGGACAGCACAAATCCTGAAATAATACCAAATATAGTGCAAGCAACAAACACCAAACCCATCAGCACAAACACCATTGGTGGTCTAAGCTACGCTCAAGTAACCAGCCAATCGACACATACACACAACCAATACCACAGCAATAGTAACAATGACACTGCAGAAATCAAAGAACTGCTCAAACAATCTATAAAGATCACCGAAATGCTAACCAGAAAGATAAGCGAGCAAAACGCAGTACTCAGACAGCAAACCCAACAAATCACAGTCATGCTACAACTAATTACAAACGTGCTAAGCAAAAAATAAGAAACGGACACTCTAAAAATAGCAGCCTGGAACTCAAACGGCCTACAACAACGGGTCCTCGAAATTAAAACATTCATATACAGTAACAATATAGACATACTACTTGTCTCAGAAACACAATTCACTACAAAAAGCTACATGAAAATACCATACTACACCATATATGATACCAAACACCCCTCAGGAAAAGCTCACGGAGGGACAGCAGTGACAGTCAGAAACGATATCAAACATTATCTACACAGCCAAGTTAACAAAGAATATTTACAAGCAACCACTGTTAGAGTTCAAACTAGCAACAACTACTTCCAGTTGTCAGCAGTATATGTGCCTCCGCGACACAAAATAACATCACAAATGTGGGAAGAATACTTCCAGGACCTAGGGGACAAGTACATCGCAGCGGGAGAATACAACTCAAAGCACACGCTATGGGGGTCAAGAAACATTATACCTCGAGGCACAACACTGGAAAAATACATTAGAAATAATAACCTCAATATATTATCCACAGGAACACCGGCACATTGGCCGACTGACCTGAACAAAAAACCAGATCTTCTGGACTTTGCAGTTACAAGGGGACTAAACACAAATAAACTAAAAATAACACCCAACCTCGAGCTCAGCTCCGATCATACACCCATAATGATTGAATACAGAAACAAGCCAATACACTATAGCAAACCAGAAACACTATGCAATAAAACCACCAAATGGCAAACTTTCACAGAAATAATAGAAAGCAAAATAAACTGCAACATCCCGTTGAAAACTCCTGAACACATAGAACAGGCAGTAGCAACATTGACAGCAACTGTTCAAGAAGCAGCAAGGACAACCACTACACCCGAATCAACCAGCAGACGAACAATAACAATCCCGCAAGAAATACTCGACAAAATCAAAGAAAAAAGAAAAGCAAAAGCAAAATGGCAAAAATACAGAACTCGAGAAAACAAAGAACACTTAAACAAACTTGCAAAGGAAATAAAAAACAAAATAAAGGAGCACAACGATAACGAATTCGCAAAGTTCATAGGGACACTCTCCACACACGAGAAAACCAACTATTCACTATGGAAAGCCACGAAAAAAATAAGGAAGCAAATAATACCTGTCCCAGCAATCAGAAAAGCAGATAACACATGGGTAAGAAGCAACGAAGAACAAGCTGAAGAATTCTCCAATCACCTCTGCAACACATTCACACCACACATTATCAACAACAGCAACCTCAAAAGTCATACGGAGGAGGATCCACAAACCACTATTACCACAACCGACAAGGAATACACCATACCTGAAACATCAGCACAAGAAATTAGAAACATAATTGTTGGGAATATGATACATTTACACTGTACATGTGAATGTGTGTGTAAGCGTCGGAGGACGTCCGGGTCTTGGTTGAGACAAAAGACAAGAGCCAGTCGTTAGAAGTATCTAGAAGAGTCGGTTGACAACAAGCGTGCGTGCGAGTAGGATTTTGAGGTCGTAAGAGTATAAGATATATGTGTCGGGTTGGCGTTACGATTAGAGTTAGGGTTAAGGGCGTGAAACGAATCCCTATTGACACTAGACGTGATCATTATGCAATAGAGGAGATATTTACCAGTGCAAACATGACCATGATGGAATTGGACAGGTAATCGCGATAATTTGATACTCGAGAGGCTAATGGCAATGATCCTAGGCTCAATAACGAATCCACGGTCAACGGGATGACGAACTCTACTCTTCTTTAGCGCCTAAGTTGTCCTCAATGTTAATGCATGGGGCAATCACTACGTATCCGAGAGTTACTCGAATCGTCGTCGAGATCGTACCGGAGAGTAACTCTCCGTCTCGACGATGCCGTCGAGGAAAACTATAATGGGTGGGTCTAAGGACATGAGATCCTCGGATTCGTCAAAGAAAGCTTTCGTTCCAAAGGTGAGGGAAATTAGCGCTGTTGCTAATTGGTCGATCTCCATATCGGCGTTTTGAAAGAGATGCTGGCCGCCCTTGTGGGGAGGTTGTTGACGGGGGGCATCGTTCGTGGAAGATAGGTTTCTCCTATCTTCCCGTAGTTGCAACAAAGACTACTTGTCTATATGAAGGACTTTGCTTGACTAAATCTTAAGATTTATTGCGGGTCCTCACGTTAGCTAAACATATACTGCGGAGGTATGTTGACATCTGGAGATCATCTTACCCGGAGTATAGAATCGGCGTGTGGCGAGCCACGGGACAGTAACCATTGAAATATTTACTGCCGCGTGTCGCTACGACTATTTCTTTTAAGGAGAGGTATAGAATTACTCTGTGCTTTTGTTAGATAAAACGTTCATCCCTTGACCGTGGCTACGTTCGGCGACTGGTTGTCGCCTCGAGCCCAAGCTCACTATCATAAATCTCGAACAATCGGGGTGACATTTGTTTAATCTAAATTACGACATTACGGTTTTCCCGAGAATCCAAGGAGAGGTTCCGGTGTTTTTCCATCTCCGACATATGTATAACAGTTGTGTGCTAAATAAAGGGAATTATTTGTATTTCCGAATCCATTCTATATCTTTTCATGGTAGCAGAGCGTGGTTCATAATTTTGCAAGTTATTTTAGTGCCTGTTTTTCAATATTGCGAGTTAGTTCGAGTGAGTTCTCAGTAAGGAAAGAAACGTTCAAAGGTTACAAAGAGGAAAAATACACTTCGAGCACGTAGGAACGCTTGAGTAAGAGATAAGGAATCATTTAAAATGGAGAGATCGGAAATCATGATACCTATTTTCGATGGTGAGGATTACGGTATGTGGAAGCAAAGAATAACGATGTTTCTCAGATATAAAGAATGCGAGATTGTCACAACTAGGGTGAAGACAGAAACAGACAATGAAGACTGGGACAAAAAGGATTTGAAGGCAATAAATATAATTTATAGTACCGTCACAAATAGACAATTGGAATATATTAGAGAAGAAAAAACGGCGTATGAGATAGTAAAAAAGTTTGATGAAATGTACTCGAAAGAGTCGACGGCACTACAGATCGTATGCAGAAGGAGATTGGAAAAGATAAGACTTGAGAACTACACTGATTCAGCATCGTTTTTTTAGCGATTTCGAAAAATTAATAAATGAATTAAAAGGTGCGGGTGCACAAGTGAGTGAGAGAGAAAAACTAAATTACATGCTGAATACGTTACCCGAAGAATACACCTACATAGCGGATATAGTAGATGTATTGAAAGCAGAAAATCAAACGGTAGCGTATGTAAAAAATAAAACTGAAATAGCGGAGAAGAAAAATAAGTCCAATCGAGGAGAAATGCAAACCAACGCCTTTTCTGCAAAAAAGGAAGGATGCTTCAGATGTGGAAGAGTAGGACATTTTGCGAGAGAGTGTCAAAATGGCGTCGAAGCGGGAAGCAGTAACAGTTTTTGGCGTGGGTCAACACGTGGTCGCAGCAGAGGAAGAGGAAACAAAGGAAATACGAGCAGGGGACGTGGAAATTTCCATTGTCAATCAACAACCGGCACGAGCGAGCATGGTAACTCAAGATCAGGCACATGGATAGTGTCACGACCGGCATACTTCAAATCCGATGGACCGATGATGGAGATAGAGATGTGGCGGCCTTAGCGACAATGTATATCGCCGAAGTGCCTAATGAGTCATCTGTATCCTAACGGTCCTTCCACCGAATGTCCTAGAAGCGTGACATGTCACGTACGCCTACAGGTTAGTGGGGATATTGAGGGATGACAAACAAAGAAGAAACAGATGTTACCGAAAGTCAAATTGTAAGAGCTTCAGTCTTGGAAAGTCACGGCTGAAGCTCAGAACAAAATCGCAGTCAGTGTAAATTCAGAAATAAATTCTCTTGTTTTTTTGTTATCTTAATTTTTTCTTTTCGTTCGGGCCTCCTGCTTTTTTATTTTACGTGACATTTTTGGCGATCCTGCCAGGATAGTGAAAAGTGTTTGTTCGGAAACCAAAAGACATTCATCATCTACGGAAGATAGAATTATTTGGGACTACGGTCATCCGCAACGACGAAGTAACTATCACGAACCGAGTGAAGTGACAAAGGAAGGTAAACTGGATTCCTTCGTACGTTACCGTGAAAGAAAATCTAGCTTCAGTAGCCAAGACTCATCTTCGCCCGAAAGCAGGAAGATATCTAAGACAAACGAATCTCAAACTTCTACCTCAACGGATCCAACGTTGCGAACAATATTGGATAGCATTCAAAAACAGCAAGAGAGTATTGCCCGTTTACAAGAGGATATATTACGTTTGTCTATGCAAAGTGACGAAACAAATAGATGCTGGGTAGCAGAAATCGGAAATATTAGGAGAACCGTCGCAGAGCTACGGACTGGGTTCGGATCCCTTGCGACCGATGATTCTGGTTCCATCATTACTGAAGGCAACGAAAGTGAATCGACGGCGATTAATCGCACCGGGAGTACGGTTAGGGCACGCGAACCGACCGGGTTAACGATTCCAGGCATCCCACCTGCGCACATCGACACCGAACAACCCGAGGTTGAAGAAAGAGGCTATTTTCCACCCGCTCTTTCCACTCTGCGAGTTAAGGATGCAATACGTTGTATTCCAATGCTCAACGGAGACGATGATGTAGGTGTGGAAGAATTTATCAAAGAAGTGAGCAGTATGAAAGACCGTTGCATGGAACAAGATTTATTGCTAAAAGCAATAAAGGTAGAAAAATAGTAGGAAAAGCAGCTCAAAGTATCCGCAACATCCCCATTGAGTGCTACAGTGATCTGTACAACGCACTGAGGAACAATGTGGCAGCTCAAGTGACTTCGGAAGAATATCGGGAACAATTAAAAGAGTTGAGACAGGGACGAGAAGAATCAGTGCAGAGTTTTAATATTCGGTTCAGAAGAACACTCAACCGTTTACTGTACGCAGTAACCAACGAGTACCCACAACCACTTCTACGCAAGCTAATGATCGAAGAAACTACAAAGAAGATTGTCCGTGTGTACCTAAAGGGACTCAGGCGCGACATAGGCCGAACATTATTAATCATTGAACCCGTGAATCTTGAAGAAGCTGAAAAGAAAGCAGCCGACTTAGAACGCTATTCACGAGAAGAACGGCAAGCCAATTAGTCAAGTAGTCGCTTGCCTTCCGCTAGTAATCGCCTCAACAATCAATCAATGCAGGTAAGACGATCTGACACACTATCTAGATCGCCTAACGCACTAGTAGCTCAGAAACCTACCACATTTGACCGAGTAGAGAATAGGCCACCCGCTGAACGCGCGCAAATGAAGTGTTTCAAATGCGGAAAGCTGGGACACATGGCCAACAAATGCCAAAATTTTCTACAACCGAGCCAGTACGACCGACCACCCGCAAGAATTCAAGCAGTCCAAGAAAGGGACGAAACACGAGAAGTAACATCGAACCAGAGTATAGACGAACCGCGCGAAACATACGAGTCAACATCACCACAGGAAGATTACTCACAATACCTTTGTCAACCCGAACCACAGAGCGAGTATTTCTGGTCGACACAGGAGCAGGGATAAACCTAGTGAAACGTAACAAAACTGTCAACGCGATACAAATAGGGCCTAGACAAAAATTTTCTATGGGACGAGACAAATACGAAACGAACGAATACGTAACGAAACGAATTTTTGGACAAGACCACATCTTTCACATAGTACCGGACAACTTCCCAATCATCGAAGACGGAATCATTGGGCTACCATGTTTAGAGAAGTATAACTATTCAATATCCAATGACAGAATCCGACTAAATGACAAAACCATTTTATTTCAGAAACCAATACAATTAACTCCTGGAGAAAACAGAGTTCAAACAATCTATCTGGAAGGCAAACCAACTAAAGTATGTTTTATCAACACTGGTGAGCAAAACATTGAAATTTCTAATAATATTCAAAATTCCCATGATGTTTCCAACGTATCAAAACTAAAAAGCCTAGTGAGAACAGATCACATTGAAAAGCCAATCCGCGAATCCATAGAAAAGATTATTCTCCACTACGTTGACATCTTTAATTTAGAAACCGACCTTTTGCCCTGTACTAATTTAACCCAGCACACAATTTCATTAACCAAAGATAAAATCATTAACACACGATCGTATAGACCACCGGAATGTCATCGAGACGAAATTTCGCGACAAATAGGAGACATGTTAAAGAAAAATATTATAGAAGAATCAGATTCCCCTTATAACTCTCCGGTATGGGTAGTTCCGAAAAAATTAGACGCCTCAGGAAAACAGAAATGGAGGATAGTCATTGATTTTAGGAAACTAAATGAACTCACGGAACAAGACGCTTATCCTTTACCTGACATAGACGACATTTTGACACAACTAGGAAACGCGAAGTTCTTTTCGGCGCTTGATTTATCCTCAGGATTTCATCAAATTCCAATGAACGAGAAATCCAAAAAATATACCGCTTTTTCGACACCGCAAGGCCACTTTCAGTTCAATCGAATGCCATTCGGTCTTAAAAACGCACCCGCTACTTTTCAAAGATTAATGGACAGAGCCTTAACTGGACTTGTAGGAAAATATTGCCTTGTTTATTTGGACGACATAGTGATATTCGGAAAAACGATTCAAGAACATAATGAAAACCTCGCGATAGTATTTCAGAGACTCAGAGAATTAGGACTTAAATTGCAACCGGATAAGTGCGAATTCGTAAAACCGGAACTAGAATACTTAGGCCACGTAGTTTCAGCCGAAGGAGTTAAACCAAACTCCAAGAAATTAGACGCTGTAAAAAACTTTCGATTACCCCGCAATGCCACGGATTAGGTTTAGCAGGTTATTACCGCAAATTTATTCGGAATTTTTCTAAAATCGCGAAAAGCCTTACAGACTTAACAAAAAAGGACACACCATTCCATTGGACTGACAAACACCAGACTAGCTTTGATACTTTAAAGGACAAACTCTGTAATTCCCCAATACTAGCTTATCCGGACTTTAACAAAACCTTTACCCTAACCACCGACGCAAGTAACGAAGGACTAGGAGCAATACTGTCACAAGACGGTCATCCTTGCTGTTACATTTCAAGGACACTAAACCCACCCGAACGAAACTATACCACGACAGAAAAGGAACTCTTGGCCATCGTATGGGCCGTGAAAAGACTTAGGCAATACTTGTTAGGACGACGCTTCATTATTCGAACCGACCACCAAGCCCTTAAGTGGCTACACAATTGCAAAGACCCCTCTAGTTGACTGATTCGTTGGAGACTTAGACTCGAAGAATATAACTATGAAATCGAATACACAAAGGGTAAAGATAATACAGCTGCAGACGCCTTATCTAGGGTTCACGCGGTAACTCGCAACGAAATAGTTAATCTCGACCTATTAATTGACCACACTAATTCATTCAACGAATGGAAAAACAACAACGAAAACCCGAAACTCTTAGAAATTAAACCGAATGATCAAACATTTTACCAATTAACTCGAAACGATTTAGGAGAATACGACGAGACACTTTGGATCAGAAAACTTTACAAAATTCTTAAAAATACAACAAAAATCGGCATAGGAAATAACGATTTCACTGAATTAGAGAAAACACAGATTAAACTCATGCTAATATATTTTAACGACACATACAAGGAAATTACTTATGCGCCCAACCCCATCTTAAAACTAGACGAAAGCGAAATACTATAAGCAATAAAGGAAAACCATAACGACACCGTAGGACATTTAGGGATACAGAAAACGTATCAACGGATTAAGGATAAGTTCAAAATCCCCGGCCTTTTTGAAAGAGTAGAAAACTTCGTGAAGACATGCGACACATGTCAAAAGGAGAAACTAACACGTATCAGACCCAAAGAGTCCCCACAGATCTCAGACACACCACTTCACCCTAACGACAAAATCGCTATGGACATCATAGGACCGATGACGAAAACCAAACGCGGAAATCAATATATACTTTCAATTCACGACGAACTTACGAAATATCTGATCCTTGTTCCCCTTAAAACGCAACGAACTGAATCTATAATTAACGCGCTCATTGAGCACTATATTTACATATTTTCGGCACCAAAGACGATTCTGACAGATCAAGGACAAAATTTTGTTAGCGATTTAATGACGAAATTTGAAGAGGCCTTTAAAATTAAACACGTCAAAACAACTTCATTTCACCCACAGAGTAACGGATCCCTCGAAAGAACACATGCCTCGGTTAAAGATTTAATTCGTACTGCATTACACGACAATGACAAAGAATGGGACGAAGTACATAATTTCATTTGTTTAGGATACAACACTGCAAAACATGAAGGAACAGGATTCTCCCCCTTCGAATTGACTTTTGGGCAAAAAGCGAACTTACCTTCCGCAATATCCAAATTCCCCACATTTACCTATGACGATATGTACTCACTTTGGCAAAAACAGTTAAATAAATATTGGGATACAGCTCACAAAACACTTATTCAAAATAAGCAACGCTACAAGCGAGACCAAGAAAGAAAGATTGTTAAAACTCAGACCGTGTTTAGGAAAGGAGACTTTGTTTTAATTCACAATGACCATAAAAGAGATAAGTTGGACATTGAATGGTTAGGACCCTATAGAATCAACGATGTGAAAACTCCTTACTACATTATATCTATCGACAATATTAAAAAAAAGATACATGGTAACCGATTGAAAACGTACTTTTTCCAGGATAATGCTGACCCTAGCACTAGTAACAATACCCTTGGTTAATTGTCTTAAATTCACAGGATAGGAATTACGATTTATAAACAAATCCAACCAATTCTACTACGATCTTAGAGGACCAAGATCAATCTAAACTGGGGGGTATGTCACGACCGGCATACTTCAAATCCGATGGACCGATGATGGAGATAGAGATGTGGCGGCCTTGGCGACAATGTATATCGCCGAAGTGCCTAATGAGTCATCTGTATCCTAACGGTCCTTCCACCGAATGTCCTAGAAGCGTGACAGCGGTCACGTACGCCTACAGGGTAGTGGGGATATTGAGGGATGACAAACAAAGATTCGTAAGATTGTAAGAGTTTCAGTCTTGGAAAGTCACGGCTGGAGCTCAGAACAAAATCGCAGTCAGTGTAAATTCAGAAATAAATTCTCTTGTTTTTTTGTTATCTTAATTTTTTCTTTTCGTTCGAGCCTCCTGCTTTTTTATTTTACGTGACAATAGCAACGGCGCACGCAGCACACAGCGGCGAGGCGAACGAGATAAGTAATAATGAAGTAATGTGGCTATTAGATAGCGGTTGCACAGATCACATAATTAACAACGTAAATTATTTCGATAAATCTATTGACCTTAAAGAACCGGTAAATATATATTTAGGCGATAATAGATCGATAAAGGCAACAAAAGTAGGGAATGTTATAAGTTATTTTGAAGCATTTGGAAAGTAAAATGAAATAAATATGAATAATGTTTTTTACGCGAAAGAAATGTGCAAACTTGATTAGTTTAGGCAAATTAACAGATAATAAGAACACGGTTATTTCAAAAGGAAATATTGCAAAAGTAATAAATGAGGACAATAAGCTTACAGCGGTAGCGGTTAAAGAAAAGGGAACATATAGAATGAAAAGTATATTGAAAGGGAAGGAGTACTTAGCAAACAGCGCCGAACGTAGTGGTGTGAGTAAAAAGGAAGGATGACATATGATGTTAGGACACGTAAATTTTAAATATTTAAATATTTTGGGTAAAGAGCAGCTAGTTACTGGTATACCGAATGAATTTGAGAAGGAATTTTTGAAATGTAGGGTGTGTATAGAAAGTAAAATGCACAATTTACCATTCAAAAATAATCGAACCAAGGCTAGGGAGATAATGGAAATTATTCATACGGACGTGTGCGGTCCCTTTAAGACTACCGGATTCAATGAAGAGAAATATTTCATCTCATTTATCGATGATTATAGCAAAATAGCTAGAATTTATTGTATAAAATCAAAGGGTGAGGTCTTTGATTGTTTCGTACAGTTTGTAAATGAAGCCGAGAATTTAACGGGCAAGAAGTTAAAAATATTGAGATGTGATAATGGAAAAGAGTATTTGAATAATCGAATTTATAAATTTGCTAGGGATAAAGGTATCAGAATAAATAATTGCCCAACCTACGTACATGAATTAAACGGGACAGCGGAAAGGTATAATAGAACAGTTATGGACATGGCGCGTTGCTTGTTAGCGGAAGCGAAAGTACATAAAAGGTACTGGCCGGAAATAGTTTGTACAGCGGTATACTTGAAAAATCGAATACTGGCAAATACTATAGAGAGGAAGACACCTTCTGAAATATTCTTCGGGAGAAAACCAAGTGTTGAAAATCTACATCTATATGGAAGTAAAGTTTTTGTAAGAAGACCAGAACAAAAAAGAGTTTCTAAATGGGATAAGAAGGCAGATATGGGAATTTTGTTAGGATATAGTGAAGTAGGTTACAGAGTCTTATTAAGAGGGAAAATAACAATAGCGAGACATGTAGAGGTCATAGGAACAAACACAAAATGTATCGGCTTTGTTGAAAATTCATTCGATAAAGATAACGATGACATTGAGGATAATGATTTATTGGTAAACATGAATAAGGAAGAGTTAGAAAGTAGGGAAGATGAAAATGATAACAGTCTTGAAAGCTTAAACATCCCTAGAAGATCTACACGTAATAAGAGAACTCCAGTAAGATATCCAGAAAAAGAAAACATTAGTGAAATCCATGCAAATTATTGTAGAGTAGATATCCCTTGTACATTTGAGGAGGCGATTTGTTGCGAAGATAGTGAAGATTGGAAACAAGCTATGGATAAGGAAATAGAATGTCTTTGTAAGAATAAAACTTGGAAATTGGTAGAAAGGGTAAAAGGCAAAGACGTATTAGATGTAAAATGGGTTTACACGAGAAAATCAGATGATAGGTATAAGGCTAGATTAGTGGTAAGAGGATTCCAACAAAGAAACGTAGCTGATGACATATACTCCCCAGTAGCGAGTAATCAGACCTTTAAGATATTGCTATCATATTGTTGTCAAAATGGATTAATTATTGAGCAAATGGATGTAGAAACTGCCTTTTTAAATGGTGAAGTAACCTCGGAGGTATATGTAAATCAACCAAAGGGATATGCGGACGGAACGAATAGAGTTTGTAAACTATCGAAAGCGCTGTATGGGTTAAAAGAAAGTCCAAGGGACTGGTATGAGTGTTTTGATAAGTATGTGACGAGATTAGGTTTTAAAAAGAATAACATAGAGTTGTGCCTATATACACATGGAGAGGGAGAAAATGTTGCTTATTTGTTAATATATGTAGACGATTTGCTAATTTGTAGTAAAAACAAAAGGAAGATACAAAATGTAAAGAAGCTATTAACTAATAGATTTGAAATGAAAGATTTAGGTGAAGTCAAAGAATATCTTGGAATAAATATAGAGTATGATTATTTCAAAAATGAAATGAGATTAAGCCAAAAGAAATACATTGAATCATTAGCAAACAAATATAAGTTACAAAATAGCAAATTGTACTGGACACCTATGGAGACCAACTTAAAAATTGAAAAAGCTGAGATAAATAGAGAGGATATTGGATACAAAAATTTAATTGGCGCATTGTTGTATATTAGTGTAAATACCAGACCCGATATAAGTTATAGTGTGAATTATTTGAGTAGATTTCAAGATTGTTGTAATGAGACACATTTTAAATATGCTTTGCGAATATTGAAATATCTGTACCGGACTAGAGATTTAAGATTAGATTATAAAAGGAATGAAAAATGTGAAACGATAGATTGTTATGTGGACGCTGATTGGGCAGGAGATCATTTAGATAGGAAATCGATTTCTGGATATGTAATTAGATTGTATGGAAATGTAATTGGTTGGAAGTCTAAAAAACAAAGGTGTGTGACAAAAGCCTCGACGTATGCAGAGTATGTAGCTTTATCGGAAGCCGTGAGTGAATTAATGTCTATTAGGGAAATTATGAAAATCTTCAATGTAGATCTAGACGATAACCCTGTAAAAATTTATGAGGATAACTCTGGAGTGATAAGTATAGCAAAGCACGGAAATTTTACAAAAAATTCTAAACACATTGAAGTTCATTACCACTACGTTCACGAGTGCTTAAAGGAGAACAAGATAAACATACTTAAAGTAAGTACAGACGAAAATACTGCGGATATTTTTACGAAGGCACTGTGTAGAGAGAAATTCGAAAGGTTTAGGTCATGGATGAATGTAAACTAAGAGAAATGTAAATAAATAAGTGTTAAAGTTTCTGTTACGTAATTCGTCAAAGCATGTAAATACGATTAAGTGTACAGTATAAATGTAAGGAGGCGTGTTGGGAATATGATACATTTACACTGTACATGTGAATGTGTGTGTAAGCGTCAGAGGACGTCCGGGTCTTGGTTGAGACAAAAGACAAGAGCCAGTCGTTAGAAGTATCTGGAAGAGTCGGTTGACAACAAGCGTGCGTGCGAGTAGGATTTTGAGGTCTTAAGAGTATAAGATATATGTATAACAGTTGTGTGCTAAATAAAGGGAATTATTTGTATTTCCGCATCCATTCTATATATTTTCAATAATTGATAAAACAAAAAACAACAAAGCACCAGGAATCGACCTGATCAATGGTAAAATCTTGAAAAACCTTCCGCCAAAAGCAATAAGACTAATGACAATAATATTCAATGAAATTCTAAGAATTCAATACTTCCCCAAACCATGGAAATTAGCACAGATCAAAATGTTACATAAACCAGGCAAAGACCCACACCAAACTGCATCTTACAGACCAATATCACTGCTTCCAGTATTTTCCAAAATACTGGAAGAAATAATATATGGCCGGATAAAAACAATAATAGACACAAAAAATCTAATACCGGATCACCAATTTGGTTTCAGAAACAAACACTCCACGATAGAGCAAATGCACAGGCTTATAAACGAAATAATAGTTTTTTTTTTATTTTTTTATTTATTTATTGAAATTCACAATTTGTCCAATTTTGACATTTGGTGGAAATTTTTAACAGTTAAATTATCATGTTGGTGGATATGACAATGACATGGATTATAATAGTTTTTTATTGTTGGTTCTAGTAGAAACTAAGGATTTAATCTAGAGGGTATTTTCTTTTTAGTCTGCGGATCTGGTCCGTCGTGTCCAGTAGTTGGATGACTAGTGGGTTGTGGTGGTTGTTGACTCTTGCGTTATATCTGCTTCTGGACTTGTGTATTTCATCTTTGACTGTAGGTATCTTGAGGTCACGGTGGATTGTTTCGTTGGTAACATACCAGGGTGCATTTAATAGGGATCTTAGCGTTTTCGATTGGAAGCGTTGGAGTATTTCAATGTTGGAATTACTTGCTGTTCCCCATAGTTGGATTCCGTAGGTCCAGACAGGTTTTATTACGGCCTTGTAGAGGGTTATTTTGTTCTGTATGTTTAGCTTGGAGCGTCGGCCCGTGAGCCAATAGAATTTTCTTAGTTTTTCCTTTAGTTACTTTGTTTTTTCTGAGATATGTTTTTTCCAAGCTAGCCTCCTGTCCAGGGTCATGGCCAGGTATCTTACGGAGTCCTTGCTTGGGATTATTGTGTTGTTAATGGTGACCTGGGGGCAGGTTTGTTTTCGGAGCGTGAAGGTTACATGAGAGGATTTTTTTTCGTTTATTTTGAAACCCCATTTTTGGAACCAATTTTCCATGGAGTCGAGACTTCGCTGGAGAGTGGATGAGGCAATTGCCGGGTCTGCGTGGGTAGCTAATAGTGCTGCGTCGTCGGCAAATGTTGCTATTGTTACCTCGTTTGATATAGATAAGTCGGCAGTGTAGATGGAGAACAGTAGGAGTCCGAGGACACTACCTTGGGGTATGCCGGATTCTATTGGGAATGTTGCGGAAGTGGCGCCTAGACATTTAACTATGAATTGTCTGTTGGTTAGGTAGGATTTTAAGATGGAGTAGTATGGATGGGGTAGGATCTTTTTGAGCTTGTAGAGTAGCCCTTTATGCCATACTTTGTGTGTTATGCCTGTTGGATGTCTAGGAATACCGCTGAGCAGTATTTTTTCTTTTCAAGGGTTTGGCTGATCATGTGGGTTATGCGGTGGATTTGCTCTACTGTTGAGTGTTGTTTTCGGAAGCCGAATTGGTGGTCTGGAAGCGTTTTCAATTCTTCTAGGAGTGGAAGGAGACGATTCGTGAGCATCCTCTCGAATAGTTTAGACAGGGTAGGTAAAAGACTGATTGGGCGATAGGAGCTGGTTTCATATATTGGTTTACCGGGTTTAGGGATGAGGGTGATCAGTGAGATTTTCCAAGCCTTGGGAAAGTGTTGAAGGCGGAGGATAGCGTTAAAGATTGATGCGATGAGTGCAATCCCTTTTATCGGAAGTTCCTTGATTGCTTTATTTCCTATTAGGTCGTGACCTGCTGCTTTCTTGGGGTTTGGGCGACTGATTGCTTCTATGATCTCTAAAGAAGTGAAGGGTTCAATAGGAGGGGACATTTGGAAGGGAGTGTGCAGATATTCGGTAACGTCCGCTGCAGCTATGGAGGAATGGAGTTGGAATACTTCAGTCAAGTGTTTGGCAAATAGGTTGGCTTTTTCTATAGGGCTACGCGCCCATCCACCCTGCGGACGGCGGATTGGAGGTATTATTTGTGGGAGGCGCGTGAGTTTCCTGGAGGCCTTCCATAGTGAGTAGTTGGAGTCGGCTGTGGGGGACAAGCTGGCGAGATATTTGTGAAAACGGTCATTATTGTAGTTTTTTATAGTTTAGGATAGTTTTCTAGTTGCGTTGTTTAGTTTGCGTTTGTCCTCCGGTGTTCTATGGGTCTGCCATATGCTTCTTAGTCTACGTTTTTCTGCTATTTTTTTTAATATGTACTGGGGGTATTCGTGATTGCTGATGGACGTTTTTGCCGGTGTGGAGAAGCGGATAGCGTTTATTATGCTCGTGTTTTGGTATTCCGTGGCTGCTTCGATTTCTTCATTGGTTTTTAGTGAAGTTGAGGCTGAAGTTGTGTGTGTAAAGACTTCTCTAAAGAGCTGCCAGTTGGTGTGTTGGTTATGTATGGAGCCATTACGTGTATTCTCGATGATAGTTGAACTGACTGTTACTATCACGGGGGAATGATCAGAGGAGAGATCAGCCGAGGAATTGATTTGGACGTGTCTTGACGAGATATTTTTAGTTATGAGGAAATCAAGGAGATCGGGTATTTTGTTTGTGTCGGTGGGCCAGTGTGTGGGTTCGTATGTGGTAAGGTAGTTGAGCTTGTTGGTTATTATGCTGTTGAGGAGGTTTTTGCCTCTTACTGTAACCAGTCTGCTGCCCCATTGGGTGTGTTTGGCGTTGTAGTCTCCTCCAGCTATGAATCTATTGCCCAGGGTGTCCAGGAAGTCGCCAAAGTCTTCTTTGGCGATGGAGTGTCTTGGAGGGCAGTATACAGCTGAAGTGGTGATTGTACCATGACAGTCTTCTATTGCTACGTTTGTTGCTTGGTGGTAGTCTTTCTGGAATGGTGGAAGTTCGTAGTGCTTAATGTTTGATTTGACTATGATTCCGGTGCCCCCGGGTGCCTTTCCGCTGGGGTGTTGTGTGTGGTAGAAGTTGTAGCCGTGTATTTTGAGGTAGTTTTTGTCGGTGAAGTGGGTTTCGGATATGTGCATCACATCGATTTGCTGTTGTTTTAAGAATAGTTCTAGTTCAAATTTGTGCTGAGCTAGACCGTTGGCGTTCCACAGAGCTATTCGCATTGGTTTTATTTTGCTTCTGTGCGTATTAATTTGTCCATGAAGAGTGTGAGTAGTGACAGCAAGTTGTTAATTTGCTTTGTTTGCTTCTCGATAAGTTTTTCGAGTCTGGCGAAGTTGTCTGTGTTTTGTGGAGTGGGAATTCTATTTTCTGTGTGTACACTGTGTGTTTTCGAGTTGTTTACGTTTCCTTGCGTTGCCTGCGCACAGGATACTGCTGGTGAGGTGAGTTTTTGGGGTTTAGGTTCTTGTATGATTATGTCCTTGGGTCTCAGTTTTGGATACTTTATATTATGTAGTGTTTTGTAGGCTGAGCATCCTTTGTAGTTCGCAGAATGCTCTCCTTGACAATGGATACACTTGGCGGGGGTTTCCGGGGATTTAGTGCATTGGTCAGTGGGATGATTACCTGCACATTTTACGCATCGGAAGTTATGATTGCAGTATTTCTGCGTGTGGCCGTACCTTTGGCACCTTTTGCATTGTATTATTTTTTTCTTTACAAGAGATGGCTCGAACTTAACTATGGAGTTCATCAGCCGATTGATGTTGTAGATTTCTTTATTGTTTGTTTTTTGTTTTAAGTCTATGAAAAATAAGGATAGTGGGTTTTTTGTGATTCTATGCCTAATGTTGCTGATGTTAGCTACTTCGTGGCCGTGATTTAACAGTACGCACTTTAGTTCGTCTAGATCGACTGAGTGGTGGATGTTGCGTAGCACCACTCGAAATGGTCTTTCTTGTTTGAGCTGATATGTGTGGAATTTAGCGTTTAACGTTTTTAATAGCTTGGTTAACTTTCTATAGGCATCTGGGTGGGTCGGCAGAATTTTCACGTGGTTGTTGTTAATCTTTAACTTGTAGTCCTCTTTGCTGATGTCTTTTTCGATAGTCCTTATCATTGACTGTATGTCGATTACGTCGTCAATGAATATTGGTGGGGGAGGGGGAATTCTTTGAGTATGGAGATTATTTACCTTTTCGGTTGTAATCATGGAGTCTTCCGTGGACTCCAGTATTGAGAATCTATTGAAGGTGGTCACCTGGCTGGCTGGTGGTTTAGTTTGACTCTTGTTCACATTTGTCTTGGTTGGTTCGAGCTTTCGTTTTTTCGTGTGATGGTCGTTTACCAGGATAGATGTGTTGCCCCCTTGCCACGGGGGAGGCAAAATGGCGGTGTTATAATTTAGCTCCGGAGAGCCTGTTGGGAATGATAGAGCCATCATCGAGCTAGTTAATTCAGTGTGAAAGAACTAGTCGAGAGGCTGTTAACCCCTGGCTAGGTTAGTTGGATTCGATTTCGACAGATGGGCGTCACGTGGAGTTTTGTGAACTTCACAGGGCACTGGACACACGTCTGCACGTCTGGGCACTCAGCAGCAACTGGATGGTCACGTGCTGTTTGCAGGGCACTGGACACACGTCTGCACGCCTCGACACTCACCAGCGAACTGTGTTGCTATAAATGAAACTTAATAGTTGTTGAAACCGCTCGAAAGTCGTGTTTCTAAATCATTCCCTCGTCTCGTATCGTGTTCATCAAATGGAAAAGGAGATTGTGTTTTAATGAAATCGCTTGTTACTATCAATCTTGCTGTGTCACTCGCATAGGAGAAGAAAGTGAGGAAGGATAAAAAAATTAAGGTAAGGTCATCAATGAGCAAAATGTTTAATGTAATTAAAATTGTAATTAAAATTGAGTCCGCTGCAACCCTCATGACATTTAAAATTCCATACGTATATTGTTATACGTAACATTGCGATATTAAATATATTCGATCAAATAGGTTGTGTTCAATCAACATTCAATCTCGTTCCCTGAAAGCTGTTCATGGATATCTGGTTGGATACCTTACGCACGGAAATAGAGAGTGTTAACAGTAACAAACCCTCTATGTAGTGTTTTTGCTTTGCTCTTTTGAACAGGTAGATGACATTTTGCTTCGAAAAACGGATATATATACCACGGATATGCACATACAGAGTATGTGTATCGATATACACATTGATATACACCTTTGTACAAAGTGTCAAAAAAGTATTTATCGCGGTATTTTTTTCAAGCCATTCTACACCTTCGATTTGATGAAAATTGGTTAAATAAGTGTAGCGCAAAATTGATCTTGACCACAATTTTCAGTGTCAAATTGTTTTTCTATTGCATCATATAGTGCTCATTAGAAAGGAAAGTTCCGTTGTTTTAGAAAAAATGTTTGAAATTTCATTAATACTTAGACTGATTTTATTCATATTTTAAGGTCAAATATGGAATACAATAACATCAATACTAATATCTACTTTTTTGTGCGAATTACTTTATATTTCAATCTTCCTTGATACGCCGTGACAAGCAAAAGTGTAAACACAGCCCGTTGATTTTATGTAGAAAGCGAATGTCGAAGGTATAATGAGAAAAGAGCATTATTTGACCATTCCACAAAATAATTTACCTAAATAGTAGTTAATTCTATTGGATGTAATAAACGTGAAGTAGTACTAGTGGACGAAATATCTATGTTGAAACCTTGATTCGACGAGTATAATTAATGTGCAAAACTGTAATCATGGTTTGAGATGTCCATTTTTGTAAAATGTTTTGTACATTATTAATGTTAATGAAAATTAACTATTACATTTCGTTAATAATAACTTGTAGTTACTGTTACCTAATCTTTACCGATCACTTGAGAAATTAGTCTTTTACATTTATGTGTTTACTTTTTTCGCTCGTCACTGTACATGTTTAAGTCAGATATGAAATATCTGGCGTATTCCAGCGGCTTTGATTAAATCTAAGATGTTGATATCCTTAATATGGAGAATGTTGTTAGTAAAGTAACTATTTCTATCCAAAAACAAGATATCTTTGAGACAACGTGAATTTTCGTTCCAATTTTCTTAACTTACAAGTATAACATTTTCATCGCATGATACAATCTATCCTACAAAGTTCTTGCACACGACGAAGCTGAGAACATAGATCTTCTTCAAATATTATTTTTCTGACTGCTTCGTGTGGAATTTTTACTCGACGAGATGTTATTAAACGCTTAAAAGCTTATTATTAAACGATAACATACTTTTTCCTACATGGATGAACATGAAAGACGTCGAGTGAGGAATTAGAACAATAGTGGATGGTTGGAAACTATTATGCTGCGGTCTACCATTCGTTTGTGCCTATATATACCACGGAACAAAGGATAATTTTCACCGAATTCATGCAGAGCACATTTTCTAAGTTTTACTGTATATGATTACACCCATTATATTATATTTTTTTTTTTTGCGTGGGGAGGGGAAAATGCTATTACGCATGCCCAGTGACCCGCATCACTGGGTTATGTGGGAGTCGGTCGGATGTCGTTGCCATACCCACTAAAAACCCCTCCTTCTTCTTCCTCCGCTTGGGGGGCAGACAACCCCGGTAAAACCTGTCGGCAGTCATCAGGGTTGTCCTTTCGTGCCCCGTGGTATCTACTTCTTCGGGCAGTTACTGCTCATGTCGTCCTCTCAGCCAGTTCAGAATACTGGGCTGGTCTCCTCCTGCGGTTTTTCGTTGCTTCATGTTCTTGCCCTCATTGCTCCGCGTAGTTGTTGTTTCGCTCGTTCTCCTCCTTGCCTCTTCCCAGGCCCTCGCTGTCACCCTCCTGTGACACATGACGGTCTTGCAGAATTGCCTGAATTTATTCCAGCTCTCGTCCTTGGTGGTCACCGTGGCGATCAGATTGCCCACGTCTATCTTCCCGCCCAGAGCGTTCTCCAGCTCGATCCTTCTGTCCGTCCACTTCGGGCACGCGAAGAGGGCGTGCTCTGCATCGTCGTTCGGGTCTCCACAGTCGAGACAGTTGCTGTCGCTGTCCCTGCCAATCCTTTTCCTATAGACACCGAAGCTCCCATGCCCGGTTAGCAGCTGCATGGTGTGGTGATCGATGTCCATCTTCTTTTTGGTAAACAGCAGCGCACTCGGTATTACCTTCTTTGTGATATTTTCTTTTTTGTAGTTGTTCCACTCCTTCTGCCAGGCCTCTTGGGCCTTCTTGCGAATCGCCTCCAGTTCCTCCTTCAGCTTGCAGCCGTCATCCGTGCCAATCCTGGACCCATGGATCTTGTTCCTCTCGTAGGTCTCTCCGAGCATCTTTATCTTTATGTAAATCGGGAGATTCCGGGTCAACACGCAAATTGCCGCGTGGGAGACGGTACGGTATGCCGTCGTTGTTATGCACAGGGCCGTCCGTTGTGCTCGTTTCAGCTTTTTCCTGTTCTTATCGGTATTCGCTGCTCTAGCCCACACCGGTGCTCCGTAAGTTACGATGGACTCCAACACATTGTAGTAGAGCCTACGATCCAAGCTGGGCGGCCCGTTGATGTTGGGTAGAATTCCCCTAAGGGCTCCTATTAACTTGTCGGCTCTGTTACACACCATCTCGATATGCGCACCGAACCTCCGACTGGAGTCAATGACGACTCCGAGATACCTGATGCGATCGACCGTTTCGATGCCCGAGGAGCCCAACCTGAGTTTCACCACTCTCGGCACTCGCAAGCTTGTGATGAACATGACCTCCGTCTTTTCTCTCGCCAGGGTGAGCCCGACACTCGTGCACCAATCGTTGGCGATCCTTAGCATCGTGTTGACCTTGGCGGAGGCCTCTTCGTTCCTCCCGACGGAGCATGTGATGGCCAGATCATCCGCGAAGGCGGTTGCTCTGACCATTGGCATGTTGTCGAGTCTCTCGAGCAACCGGTCGTATACCAAGTTCCACAGGAATGGTCCGAGGATGGATCCCTGCGAGACTCCCGCCGCCACCTCGTGCTCCACCGTGCCGTGCTGGTTGCTCACGATGATCCTCCTTCCGGATAGGTAACTGCCGATTAGACTTTTGACCTTCCATGGCAGCTTCCTCTTGTCAAATTCCTCGTATATGCTCTTCCAGCTGAGCGAATTGAAGGCATTGCTAATATCTAGGGTGATCATCACGCATACTACCTTCTTCTGTTTGCAGATGTTGGCAAACTTCATCACCTGCGTGATGGCGTCTACCGTACTCCTCTTCTTTCTGAAGCCATATTGCCTCCGATGGAACGGGTCCATTCCAATGCATCTCTCGATGATCTCCTTAAAGCATTTTTCCCAGATCTTGCTCATGGTTGGGAGTATGCTTATCGGCCGGTACGCGTTAGGGAGACTGGGATCCTTACCCGGTTTCCTTAGCAGTATTACTCTGGCCGTCTTCCAGCAGACTGGGATCCTTCCTGATTCAGTGATGCCGTTGAACGCCCTTGTCACGAGCTCGCTCCTGCGACTCGCTACCAGCTTCGCGATCTCGCCCGGCACGCCATCGACTCCTGCAGCCTTCTTGGTGTTCATTCTTCCGGCGGCATCGACGACATCGCCTTCGTCGATGGCGACGCTGAGGCTAATATCTCCTTCTTCTTCGGTCTCTGCCTCTTCGCGGCCCTCATAATGGGGGGTCCGTGTCCTAAGGTGAATAGCCTCTGTAGGACTGCCTTCACCATGTCAATCGGCATGTCGTTGGTTGGTCCCTTGCTTTTACATTTCTTCATGACCGTGCGATAGGGTTTGCCCCAAGGGTCGCTCTCCAGTATCTTGCAGTATTCTGCCCAGGCTGTTTTTTTGCTGCGGGCGATCTCCTTTTTTAATTGCCTTCGGATCTCCTTGTAGGCGTTGACGAGGGGCTCGGTGTTGCCGGCATTCTTCTTCCTTTCTCTCGTCACCTTTCTGAGCGCTTTGTGCGCCTGCGCTCTCAGTTCCGCGATCATCGGGTTCCACCAGTAGTTCGCGTACTTGCGGCTCTCCGCACAGTTCGACTTCCTTAGCATCCCTTCGCACGTACCTTCGATGCTCTTTTGCAAGGGCTCGGCCCCATCCTCTCCGATAGCCGCGTTGAGGTCCTCCTTCTTCAGTGTGTCGTCGAATCTGCTCAGGAACTCCTCCGGCGACATGTCCTTGGTCACGTACCTGTAGAACTTCGATACGGTTCGGGTCTTCCTCGCCTTAAACCTGTGGAGCACGTACAGATGGTCCGAGGCCGAGTATTTGTCCAAGACCGCGTTTCCGGCGTGTATCTCGCTGACCTTATTGGATACGCTTATTATGTCGGGGAAGCTCGTCTTCCCGTTCATGAAGAAGGTGTACTTTTCCATGAGCCTCAATGGAAACACCCGGTGGCCGCTTAGTGCCTCCATTAAGACTCTCCCTCTCTTGTCTGTGGTCGATCCTCCCCAACAGGTTGACTTTGCGTTGAAGTCTCCGGCCACGACGACCTTGTCGTGTCCTCTAGCAGCGCTCTTCGTCATAGTCGACAGCGTGGCTATGTATTCGGAATATGCTAGCTTATTTATGTTGGGCGAACAGTATCCGCTGAAGCAGAAGACGTCCCCGACGCGAACGCCCACTATCCCGTCGCTCTTGACCTCTGTTGTTTCATCAGGCCGTTTGCCATTGAGGAGTGTGACCCATATCGAGGCGTCTCCTTTGGTGTCATTAAACCAGTGCGGTAGCTGCCTGTTCGGCTCGGAAATTATTATTATATCCGGCCTAAGTTCGATCGCGCATTGGTGCATAATGTCCTGTGCCAGCTTGCATCTGTTGAGGTTTATCTGCAGTATCCTCATTTATTCGCTTTCAAGCGGCTTCTATATTCTGGACAAGCCAGGGATCCGGTTACGTGGTCAAATTTCACTCCTTTCTCCTTGCTGCAGATGGAGCAGCAGGGTGCGTTGGCGCAGGCAGCTATCGTGTGGTCTTTGGCTCCGCACTTCCTGCAAATCTCCTTTCCAGGGCTTATCGCCGTGCATTTGTTCGCGATATGACCGAACATGTGACATCTGTAGCACTTTACCACATTGGGTAGTGCCTTTATCGAGGCTATCGTCAAGCCGGTTCTGATCTTCCGGCTCGCCCCCTCTTTGGCCAGATAGGCTTTCGGCATCGTCACTATTGCCGATTGGGTGCCCCACGGCGCCATTTTTAGGGTCTTTACTTCGACCTCAGTGATGTCGCTTATGCCCAGTTGCATTCCTATCTCCCTGACTAGTTCTTCCTTGCCTACGAGCGGGTCTATATCCCTGATCTCTACGGAGGTCTTGTCGCGCATTGGTAGCGCTCTCACCTTGCCTCTTAGCGCCGTGTTCATATCCACCGCGGTCTTTTTGGCGTTGCTACCTGCTTTCAGCTCGATCAGAATGTCACCTGTTCTGGTCCTCCTAATTCCACAGCTCTCTTTTAGGGTCTCCCTTGCCCCCGTCAAGTCTTTGTAGACCTGGATCCACTCCTTGTCTTGCCCTACTTTGACGAGGATGGCTTCGGGTCTGTTACGTATCCTCTTCGGTCCCTCCGGCCTCTTTGGCTTGTCCAATGCCGCCCTTCCTGCGTTCGCCTTACTGACCACCGTCGGGGTGTCCGTTCTTTTTCCTTTCCTTCCGCGGACAGGGATCCAGTCATCCTTTACATCGCTGTTCGTGCAGTCCGTAGTCGCTTTTGCCGAGCTGTTGCCGTCACAGGCTCCTGCGTAGGAGGCCTCCACGGTCGTTGGTCTCTTTCTCTTGGTGTCGCCCTTCCCCTCGACGGGCGATCTCTCCTTCCTTTTTCCTTCCTTCTCCTCACTCCTCCCCGGAGGGGTGGTCATCCTGGTGGCCGTGACTGTCCTAGCGTTCCTCTTGAGCCACATCTCGTCCAACATCGTGTGGAGCTTGATCGCTTTTTTACTGATAGCGTCCCTCCTTTTCTTGATGTCGGTATCCTTTTTGCTCATGAGGTAGAGTCTGCTACCTATGCATTGGATTTCGCGGAAGACTTCTGTGATGATTTCCGTCATCGCCTTCCATTCGCTCATTTTGATGACGATACTGTCCTCGTCATTGCTTTTGGTCTCGGCCGTTGCTCTGTTCGCCATGGCCTTCCTCCTGAGACATTCCCTTGGTGCCGCCGCTTCGCTGCCGCTGTCCGACATTTCCGCCGGTGTGTCTAGCTCCGAGGTGCTGGCCGCTTCGTCCCTCGTTGCCATCGGCTGGCTCCTGGCCAGGCTTCTCGTTGTCTTGCACGCACTCCCATCCACTGGGGACTTTCTCATATATCTGGTGATCTTGTCATCTTTCGGGATTTGTTCCTTGGCGAATCGGGTCGCCTTTTCGGTGGGTGGTGTCTTATCCTTGAGTGCCTGCATTGGCATCTCGACATCCTCGATGATTCCCGCGATGTCTTCATCAAATTCGAGGTATCTTCTTGTGCTTCTCTTGCACATCTTTTCCTCTGTGACAACTGCGGATGTTTCTTGGTCCCCGGTCGTGTTTACCGAACGAGGGGAGGCCCTGGGATCGACCTTCCCCTCGCCGTTCGTCCAGTCGTTGGGTGACCGTCGGGTTGAGCCTGGGACGCTACTCGAATCCCCGACGGAGCCTGGAAGCTCCGAAACCCCCTGAGCCGTAAGTTTACTTACCTTATAGTACTTGTCCATATTGAATTTGTATCTTTAATATACATATATATATATATATATATATATATATATATATATATATATGTATGTTTGAAATGGATGTCCTTCGACGTAACCGGTCGTCGTATGCTCCCACTGTATCCTTCCGCGTGTATGCGATTCGTGTCCTAAATAACTTGCCGATGTCGTCGTAAAGTCGCCAGTCGTATGACTGATGACCGGATACTAAAACTCGCAGTGTCACTATCACTGTTCGACGCGGGGAGTTTAGACTGGCCCTCCACGGGGGCGCTCTCCACCACTCCTTGGTTACCCAGGTAGCCCGCACGGTGGCGCTTCGGTCTCGCGACCCAAGATGGCCTCCGCTCTGCCCCTAACCTCACTTTTCACACACAGCACTTTCAATCGTTTCTCTCGCTTTTATACCAGCGAGCTCCCCTATTTCTTGTATTCCCACTCATTCCGGAGCACTAGAAACTTCACTTTCGTGCACTTTTCCGCCCGAGTTCTTTAATTTACCCAGATATTTCGGTTATGCCTACGGAGCGACGTGCACGTGTCCGTTCTGCTTGCCGCCATCATGATGATCCCCATTATATTATATTATGTTATTACGATGTTTTTTTTTATTTATTTATTGAAATTCACAATTTGTCCAATTTGGACATTTGGTGGAATTTTTTAACAGTTAAATTAGCATGTTGGTGGCTACCCCCAGAGTGGTACCATCCTCGTGTTTGTTAGGTTATGTCCTTTATAAGGTCTGCTGGGTGCTTCGTTTTTAGTCTTCTGTCCATGTTTATGGTTTTGTATGTTTCCGCAGCTAACCGGTTTGGGCGTGTTGCTATTCTTGATTTGTATTTCTCGGAGTATCTGCTAATTTCTTCCTTGACCGTTGGGATTCCCAGGTCCCTCCGTATATCTTCGTTTCTGACGTACCAAGGTCCGTTTACTATTGTTCTGAGGATTTTAGCCTGTATTACCTCTATTTTGTTTATATGGCTCATTGCTGCCGTCCCCCATAATGGTATTCCGTACGTCCAGATTGGTTCTATGATCGTTTTATATATTTTTAATTTATTTTCTATGCTTAATTTGGATTTTCGGCTTGTTAGCCAATGCATTTGTCTCCTTGTTTTCTGTATTTTTTCTACTATTGATTTGATGTGTAGTTTCCATGTGGGTTGTGTATCTAAGTGGAGTCCTAGGTATTTGACATGCTTTGTTTGCGTTATATGCGTGCCGTTCAATAAAATGTTTGGTGGTATCTTTTTTCGTAGTGTGAATGTAATATGGTTGCATTTATTGGGGTTTGCTTTTATTTGTTTTTCTTGTAGCCAATTTTCTATTTTTATGACATGTTCTTGTAGTATTTTGACTGCCGTTTCTGGGTTAGTATGCCTGACTAGTATAGCTGTGTCGTCCGCGAATGTCAATACTGTGCTGTTGGTAGTTGTTGGTATGTTCGCCGTGTATAATGTGTATAGTATTGGGCCTAGGACGCTTCTTTGTGGTACCCCGGCCTTGATGTCTTTAACTTAAGAATGTGTGTCCTTGATTTTTATTACGAAGGTTCTGCTGCTTAGGTAAGATTTTATTAATTGGTGTATTTGCTCCGGGAATTGTTTCCTAATTGTTTGTAGTAGACTTTCATGGTTAATTTTATCGAATGCTTTCTCTACGTCTATAAAGAGGGCTGTGCAGTATTCCTTGTTTTCTAGTGCTACTATTATTTCGTTTATAAGCCTGTGCATTTGCTCTATCGTGGAGTATTTGTTTCTGAAACCAAATTGGTGATCCGGTATTAGTTTTTTTGTCTCTATTATTGTTTTTATCCGGCAATATATTATTTTTACCAGTATTTCGGAAAATACTGGAAGCAGTGATATTGGTCTGTAAGATGCAGTTTGGTGCGGGTCTTTGCCTCATTTATGTAACATTTTGATCTGTGCTAATTTCCATGGTTTGGGGAAGCATTGAATTCTTAGAATTGCATTGAATATTATTGTCATTAGTCTTATTGCTTTTGGCGGAAGGTTTTTCAAGATTTTACCATTGATTAGTGTATTTTCGAGCTATCGCGGGGAGACGCGATCGTTAGAATACGCGTCAACGGGAGTCGTAAATTCCCGTTACGATTAGAATAATCGACACCACGAATAGTTCGATCCTCGTATTTCGGTTAGGATAATCGGGGTGGTTGATGCGGTATAACACTGGTAGTCACTGAGTTATAATAATGTATATTTCCAACACTTTATACAATCACACAAAGTAGTAACGCCGTTGATTAAGATACAGATAACGAGAGAAGGGTTAGTCTTGGATGAGAAAAGGAGAGCTTTAGGCGCTCTAAGCCCTTGAGAGTTATAGGAACTGTCGGAGTTCTGGATAATGTGAGAGCCTTAGGAGACTCTAGGCCGTGTAGGCACCTTGAGAGTTGTAGGAAACTCTGAGAGATATAGGAACGGTGACAGTTATAGGGAATGCAGGAACTCTCGGCACCGTGAGAAATGATGAAGGAACTCTGAGAGATGCAGGAACGGTGAGAGCTATACGGATTATAGGAACTCTAAGCACCGTGAGAGACGATCAAACTCTGAAGTTTTATTCTAATGTGAATGCGGAGGAAAGCTCGGTATGGGTGTGCGCTTTGAACGAAGAACGCGGATTCGTTGCTTACATTTTCAGTTAGGAAAGTGAGGGCAATGATCCGCGATGCTGATTGGTTATGAGCAATGTTGGGAAGGAAGATAGGAGGAAGAAGCCTCCTACTAACTTGGGTCCTAGGCGACATCGTTTATGGGGAGACTCGGATTTTCCGTTAGGGAGATCTCCGCTTTTTTCGTTAGGCCACTACCTGCTTTCTCCGCAATTCTTAAGAGCACGTAATAAACCCAAGGACTCTTCTAAAAAACCAGCTGAAAACACTTCTGGAATTAGAAAGTCCTTTCTGGCAAACAGATTGACTTAAACCATGTGTGCGAACAATGCAGTTAGAATTTCGACTTTATGGTGGGTCCTTAGGCCTATAGAGGGTTCGATAGACGGCACGTCGACCGTTGGCTGTCACGCCGCGCGGGATGGAGTGCAGATGTGTTGCGCGGCGTAACAATTAGGTCGATTCCTGGCGCTTTATTGTTTTTTGTTTTATCAATTATGTTTCTAATTTCTTGTGCTGATGTTTTAGGTATAGTGTATTCTTTGTCGGTTGTGGTAATAGTGGTTTGTGGATCCTCCTCCGTATGACTTTTGAGGTTGCTGTTGTTGATAATGTGTGGTGTGAATGTGTTGCAGAGGTGGTTGGAGAATTCTTCAGCTTGTTCTTCGTTGCTTCTTACCCATGTGTTATCTGCTTTTCTGATTGCTGGGACGGGTATTATTTGCTTCCTTATTTATTTCGTGGCTTTCCATAGTGAATAGTTGGTGTTCTCGTGTGTGGAGAGTGTCCCTATGAACTTTGCGAATTCGTTATCGTTGTGCTCCTTTATTTTGTTTTTTATTTCCTTTGCAAGTTTGTTTAAGTGTTTTTTGTTTTCTCGAGTTCTGTATTTTTGTCATTTTGCTTTTGCTTTTCTTTTTTCTCTGATTTTGTCGAGTATTTCTTGCGGGATTGCTATTGTTTGTCTGCTGGTTGATTCGGGTGTAGTCGTTGTCCTTGCTGCTTCTTGAACAGTTGCTGTCAATGTTGCTACTGCCTGTTCTATGTATTCCGGAGTTTTCAACGGGATGTTGCAGTTTATTTTGCGTTCTATTATTTCTTTGAAAGTTTGCCATTTGGTGGTTTTATTGCATAGTGTTTCTGGTTTGCTATAGTGTATTGGTTTGTTTCTGTATTCAATTATTATGGGTGTATGATCGGAGCTGAGCTCGAGGTTGGGTGTTATTTTTAGTTTATTTGTGTTTAGTCCCCTTGTAACTGCAAAGTCCAGAAGATCTGGTTTTTTGTTCAGGTCAGTCGGCCAATGTGTCGGTGTTCCTGTGGATAATATATTGAGGTTATTATTTCTAATGTATTTTTCCAGTGTTGTGCCTCGAGGTATAATGTTTCTTGACCCCCATAGCGTGTGCTTTGAGTTGTAGTCTCCCGCTGCGATGTACTTGTCCCCTAGGTCCTGGAAGTATTCTTCCCACATTTGTGATGTTATTTTGTGTCGCGGATGCACTGCTGACAACTGGAAGTAGTTGCTGCTAGTTTGAACTGTAACAGTGGTTCCTTGTAAATATTCTTTGTTAACTTGGCTGTGTAGATAATGTTTGATATCGTTTCTGACTATCACTGCTGTCCCTCCGTGAGCTTTTCCTGAGGGGTGTTTGGTATCATATATGGTGTAGTATGGTATTTTCAAGTAGCTTTTTGTAGTGAAGTGTGTTTCTGAGACAAGTAGTTTGTCTATATTGTTACTGTATATGAATGTTTTAATTTCGAGGACCCGTTGTTGTAGGCCGTTTGAGTTCCAGGCTGCTATTTGTAGAGTGTCCGTTTTTTATTCTTTGCTTAGCACGTTTGTAATTAGTTGTAGCATGACTGTGATTTGTTGGGTTTGCTGTCTGAGTACTGCGTTTTGTTCGCTTATCATTCTGGATTACGATGTTATCTAATTAATTGTTGTCTATTTGTTTTGATACTTATATTAACCATTATTTATAACATAATATACTAAATACAATTAGTATACACAATTAGTATAAGGATTAGTATAAGAAATTTTAAACAGCTTTTTTCAAAAGAACGAATCATTTACGATCCAGGGGTTTTCTGAAACTTTCGTTTCTCGTGATAAGTACTTTATGATGCAATAAAAAATTTTGTCTGAAAATTATACTCAAGATCAATTTCATGATCCATTTTCTCTAACAGATCTCCATCTTCCACAGCTACAACAAATAATTTTTTGACACTCTATACATTTAACATCGATTATAATTCTGATAATTGAAACACCGAACATCAATGTGTTTATTCACTACGCCAACACAGATAACAATTAACATTGATATATAATATATGTCGGAGATGAAAGAACACCGGAACCCCTCCTTGGATTCGCGGGAATACCGTAACGTTGTAACTTAGATTAAACAAATGCCGCTCCGATTATTCGAGATTTATGATCATGAGCTTGGGCTCGAGGCGACAATCAATCGCCGAACGTAGCCGCGGTCAAAGGGATGAACGTTTTATCTAACAAAGGCACAGAGTAACTCTATACCTCTCCTTAAAAGAAATAGTCGTAGCGACACGTGGCAGTAAATACTTCAATAGTTTCTATCCCGCGGCCCGCCACACGCAGATTTTGTCCTCCGGGTAAGATGATCGCCGGATGTCGACATGCCTTTGTAGTGTATGTTTAGCTAACGTGAGGACCCGTTATAGATCTTAAGATTTAGTCAAGCGAAGTCCTTCAAATAGACTTTGTTGCAACTATGGGAAGATAGGAGAAACCTATCTTCCACGATGCCCCCCGTCAACAACCTCCCCTCAAGGGCGGCCAGCATCTCTTTCAAAACGCCGATATGGAGATCGACAAATTAGCAACAGCGCTAATTTCCCTCACCTTTGGAACGAAAGCTTTCGTTGACGAATCCGGGGATCTCATGTCCTTAGACACACCCATTATAGTTTTCCTGGACGGCATCATCGAGACGGAGATTCTTTCTTTCGTACGATCTCATCGACGAGTGACAGTACCACCTTACAACCAGTGAATACCTCACATCTAGTTAACAAAGAGTTAGACTTGAACTGTGCGAGAACATACGTTTATCATCCCGTGACCGCGGATTCGTTTCGAACCTAAGATCATTATCACTAGTGCTACGAGTGCCTAATCTTGTTGATAAGCCTGTGCTAGTAAACTCTTTATTGTATCACGGCAATGGCTAATTGTAATGAGAATTCATCAAACGCCCCTCTCCATAATCCTGACCCTAATCCGACATATATATTTGACGATATATATCTGAAAGAATAGAAATTTCATTTAATCGACTATATGACCATACTCGGTTAAGTACCAACAACGACTATCTATCAACCTTATCTTACTTCCTCAAAGGTATAGAAAGACTTTAAAAATATCAGCCATGTGATTTGGTCCTTTAAAATTTGGAAGTAATATAACGATAAAATACCATCAAAACCTTTAAATTTCCAATATTCAAGAGAAACTTGAAATCTCGTTTATTTACTCAGCAACAAAATCTTATTTACCTTCAGAGAACCTATACAATTTTTTCACAGCTCAATATCTCTCCTTTAAACAAAACATCAAAGTATGTTATTCCTAACTTCAATGGGCTCAACTCAATTTTTTGATCAATTTCTCTCGTCCTATACGCTCGTTTCAAAGCTTATAATACCATCTACACCTTTGTCTTGTGTTCCATCCATGGTTCCTATGCATGCAATTTTATTATTATCGTTCCAAAGGATCTTCGCATTTCTGTTTCGCTCGTGATAGGTATTCACATCTGTTTTATCGTGCTGTTTCATCTTCTGGGAACGATATGGTCGGAAATGTTATGATGTTGAATACGCACAGGTCGTTAAACGAGAATTAATTCAAGATAGATTCAAACGGAGTTAATTAAGTGATCCCAATTCCACCGCCTTGGAGGCTGAACGCGTTTTCCTTCCGAACGGTTCGCTCGTGTCGAGTGATGCAAATTTCAGCAAGTGTTTCACCTACGTGTTTACTATTAAATTTATTTCTTATCTATCTATATCTTATCTTATGAGAGTTTCGCCTGGTCTTAATTGGTTCTGTTGATTCTTATCGTTGTGAAAAGTCGATTCGCTATATATCTTTTGTATAGAGAACTATTATGTGATGTAAGAGTGTAATGTTGTAATATTTGTGATCCTTACTGTATTAATTTTGTCACTGAGCCGTTCTTTGGTTCGTTGAGCAGTTCATGTTCCCTACTTGTTTCGCTTGGGACTTTCATAATTTTCGTAATTACAATAAAAGGTTTAATTTGTAATAAGTTAAAGATTTGGTCCCTTGCTTTATGATGTACGAGAACCTTTGAACTAACAACTTTGAAGTGACAATTGAACGAGAACTGACAAGCTTTCATTTCAATCTATATTTAAGATATTTAATATTTAATCGGTTTTCGTGACACCGAATAAATAATAAATAATAAATTTGAAGGGAAAAAAACAAGAGATTAAGAAAAAATTCTGAAAGAGACACAAATCGGTAGTATTATATTATATTACTTTGCGAATTACTTTTCAAGCATAAAAATAGTTTGACGGTCACTTGTAGTTCCTTCCTTGCCATTTCATTTATTAAATTCGTTTAATTTCGTAAACAAAATAGCCACTCGTGGCGAGTTTCGTGTTTAAAATAGAATTTTGTCATACAGGCTGGTTGGTAATTGATAGTACAGGCGGAAAATTGGTGATTCTACTCGAAAAAAGAAGTCGAAAATATAGAATAAAAATTTTTCGTTTGAGACTTTATTTTCGAGAAAATCGACTTTGAATTTTTGATCGGTATGCCTGCAACGCGTTGCAACATATTGGAACGGTTTATCAACATAACGTCAATCGAAACACAATCTACAATAAAATCCGTTATAACGAAACGTGATAAAGTGCACGCGTACCGAGCGAAAATTCAAAGTCGATTTTCTCGAAAACAAAGCCTCAAATGAAAAATTTGTATATTTTCGACTTCTTTTTTTTACCAGTTACCAACCACCCTGTATATCCAACAGCTCACTTTTTCTTTGTAAATATTATTAATAATTTTATCAATTTTTTATATTTCCATCTTTCATACAAGTGACAATGAATCATAAAAGTTTCATAGAAATCACAAAGATTAGGGGATAAGTATACCACTATATTTTCATATATGTATATGTATGTATATTCCCAAATTACATGATAGAATATGAATAATATTGAACAAAATATAATCAAGTATACAGTACCATGGAAATACAACAGATTACAATTTTCTACCTGTCACCGATTCATCGTCATCTCCTTTCATTCTTTTGACATATATAAAAACAAATTAACCCGTCTGAAATAATCATACCTCGCTCTTTGAATACAAAGATCTATTCAAATGAAATAAAGGGGAAGAAAATAAGAATAAATATAATTACTCAGGTATAATCTTCTCAAGGTATAATTATTCAGTTACAAATGATTCTTCGTTAACACACTACATTGTACACTACTTCTTTTCCCGGTGGCTGAAGCTAATCGTCGACGTTTATAAGGTACGAATTTTGTCAACGGCGCCATCGGAATCTTTATTGAGAAATTAAAATATTACAATTGTCATCACTAAGCTCAGCGTCCACAATACACTATGTTTTTCAAGTTTAGGTGAACCATCGACGATAACCACATCAGATCCGGACCAATACTCAGTGCCAACCTCATCCAGGCATTCGAACTCGCAACATCGGCGTCCAACGCGGAATCTCTTGCAGCTCTGTAATAAGAAGAAATCGATTAATTGTACGGATCAATCGTCACTAGACTACTCGAAAATCCAGGTCATTCAAAGAATAAAAGAAGAAAGAATTGCTCCAATTCCACCATTGCTTCAGCAAAACTAGTATTTGAGAACGATTGGTCAAATATATTATAACACTAAACGTACATTTCGGGAAGAATAATTTGTGCTATGAAACAGAATACGATAAAGTTCAAAGGTTACATCGATTTTCAAAATTTTATAAATTCAGGTGTATGACAGTATCAGTCAGCTCTTTTTCTGTCCCCAAGCGCCAAAATTCATTCCGACTACCATTTTATGTATTTTACAGAAGTAAGCCTTCATTCATCTCCCATTCCATCCACCAACATGCTCTCGACGTATTCTCTTCTAAGTAAAATATTGATGTTGAGCCAGACATCCTACTGAATAATCTTTTCAGTGTTACTATAAGGTATTTAAAACCAGGGTTAGTGCTTATACGTTAGATGTAATACTTGGCATGAAACCTGCTTATATTGATATTAAACTTATGCATAGTAGGATGTTGGACCATTGTCAAAATGAAATTACAATACACACAGTTTCACCGTGGAAAAGTGGATCTTTCTAGCATGTCTACGCAAATGATGGTTGGAGGGGCGAGGGGGAGGGGGAACTGTACATGCGCCAAACACCGTTACGTTCGTAATTTTTCACACAAATTTACAACTGTAGGGAAAAAATTATCTCTGATGTTTCAGATTTTAGAAATTGACAATATCGCAGAACGGAATGCTGTGTTCTAGATATTCTATTTTTGTTACGAAAGTGGTACAAACGAAGTCCACTTAAGAATAGTACAACAAAATCGGTTGAGGTTAGGTTATCATGCAGATATCGCGGCTTTTGCTTTGGAAAGCACGCAACTGCTAGTCTCGTCGTCCCTTGTAAACGAGAGAAAGATATTGTAATTGGTCGGGATTAACATAAAACTCGTCGCATGCGATCAGATGGCCTGAATGTTTAATAAACGAGAGTAGAGTGCGTGCTACGTGGTTCTAGCAGTTTAGGCGGAAACTAATTATTGTAACCGGAGCCGAGATATGTAGCGATATTACTTTCCTCGACAAAGCGTATAAGGTGAGGAGAGAATCGCGATAAAGTAGAACAAGAGACAGGAATTCTTTACGTAAAGCAGATCTGTCAACTAGATAGAGATCCTACAGCTATAACTACAGTGAATCCGTACTCTGGCGAATTGTCGTTTCACAAATAAAGCTTCTGAAAAACGGAATTCCTACAATATAACTGCTGTTGTAAGAATCTACATATCTGATTTTGCTGCCGTATTTGTCAGAACGTTTGTTTATCAAAAAAACGCATCCTCTGTAATCCTCAGTAGCTTAACAAGGCACAGTTAATAAAAGAGATAGAGCGTTAAACGGTGACGATTTAATCACTGTTAAATAGATATTGGTCTCTTTAGTTAAAATGCCCTATGATTTATTTGCATCATTTTTTTTTCATGCAATTTAAAATATTTAAATAAACAATATTTATCAAATATTTAAATATTTAAAGAAACAGTAGTCCATACAATATAATTTTATTTGATGGTTATTTGATATTTAATATTTTGGTTTACATACAAAATTGAAATTATACTTTGCTTGAGGACAAAAATTCTAATTGCATTCCTAACATATACCAATAATTATTGATCAAAATAGAAAGAACTGCAAGACTAGGAAGATTACTTAGCATCTTATATAGCCTGGCAAGGCTCGAACGTTTTATCTTCCTGTAGATTTTCTTTGCTTTTAGACTTTCCTTCCATTTCTCTGAATTGGTGTCTTCTGTACACTATTTATAAAAGAAGAATAAATTACATGTTACATCCAAGTTACCAATCCAAATAATTTTAAGTAAGAAAAGAGATCTAATGCAGCAGTTTCCACTTAAATATAGATCCGACGATTATTTACGAACAAATAGTATAAATCTTTTAGCAATATGAAATTCGCAATATTTATTCAAATATTTATGTAGTACCGGGGCCAGAAGGCCTAAGGTATCGGCCGAACTGTAAACAATGTACCGTTGGGTCCTTTAAGTGGACAGTTTACGTGAAAAGGCTGCGTGACCTTGATCACGGGGGTTTCGGGATACCTGTTCCGAAGAACGGGAAAAGGTAGAGTGGGCAGAGCGTGTGGAGCGTGCGGAGTGGACAGAGTTTTTGATTGGGAAGCAGAAAGCTGCATGCGAGAATAGAACGACCCATTTGGATACTACATTTATATTTATAGTACGCCATTAGCAAAGAAGACATGTTTGCGTGCGTTATCGATTTTACGCTTTTGCCACGCAAACATGGAAATTGCGATTCAAAATTGAATTTGCACTGGAAACGGTTGACGTTCCCGACTTCACGTGCCCGAAGTGAACGGACAGAAGGATTGAGCTGGAGAACGCTCTTGGCGAGAACATAGACGTGGACAATCTGATCGCCACGGTGACCGCCAAGAACGAGAGCTGAGATAAATTCAGGCAATTTCGCAAGACCGTCATGTCTCACAGGAGGGTGACAGCGAAGGCCTTGATGGAAGCAAGGAGGAGAACGAGAGCAACAACAACTACGCGGAGCAGTGAAGGCAGAGATACAAGACAACAAAGAACCACAGAAGGAGATCAGCCCAGTATTCTGAACTAGCTGAGAAGATGACGAGAGCAATACAGAATATACAGAATAACTGCCTGAAGAAGAAGATACAACGGGGCATGAAAGGACAACCCTGATGACTGCCGACAGGTTTTACCGGGGTTGTCTGTCCTCGAAGCAAAGGAAAAAGGAGGAGGGGTTTTTAGTGGGTATGGCAACAACATCGGCCCGAGTCCCACATAACCCAGTGATGCGGATCACTGGGTATGCGTAACAGCATTTTTCCCTCCTCACGCAAAAAAGAAAAAAAAACTATACACTCTATCAATTTTAAGTTGATAATTTCGTTATTATATAATTTTTCTTAGTCTAAACTGAATCCAGGGAGAAGAACTTTCATCCAATTACATACTTCATTAATTCATGAATTATATTCGTTACCGTACGTACAAAAAGAAAGTTGACTGATATAAAAATTCAAAGGATAGAATTTCTAAGCTCGCGATTGGAAACAGATTCAGTTCAATGGTTTAATTTGCCATTTAATTGAATTCTCTGGCAATTTCAGCGAACTGTGGGCTTTAAAAGTGTCCCGCATTCAAACGCAAGACTTCTCCTCCACCTTTCCCTTTCTTTCAATTCCAACCTCAAGTAATTGACCAATTAATTCGAAGATATATTTACATGCTTGCAAGGGATTCAAACAACTTCGTTGCGTTAAATTCGCAATTATAACCAACACGAATGTCTCAATCAATGTGCAGCTCGAAACAAATAAAAGATAATTAACTTTTCAATATAACGATTGATATGTTTGATGAAGAAAAATGTATGAATTTTTAAAAACGTCTCCTAGTACATTTAGCATTTTTATAGTAAAAACTTAGAACACACACGCACACATATACTATTCCATGAAATGATTTACACAGCTATGAGTCTAATCCTATCATATTATAAAGGGATGGACGAACTTTTCCTAATAAATATAACTTTATACAAAATCTTGTTTAAAAAAATTAGTTTTTTATTCTCATTAAATTAATTTAATATCAGAATATATAATTTTAGTCGTTATCAAAATTTTATGTCAAATGCGTTCATAGATACATATATAAATATGTCGGGTTGACGTTAAGATTTGAGTTAGGGTTAAGGGCGTGAAACGAATCCCTATTGGCGCTAGACGTGATCATTATGCAATAGAGGAGATATTTACTAGTGCAAATATGACTATGATGAAATTGGACAAGTAATCGCGATAATTAGATACTCGAGAAGCTAATGACAATGATCCTAGGCTCACTAACGAATCCGCGGTCAAGGGGATGACGAACTCTACTTTTCTTCAACGTCTAAGTTGTACTCAATGTTAATGCATGGGGCAATCACTACGTATCTGAGAGTTACTTGAATCGTCTTTGAGATCGTACGGGAGAGTGGTTCTCCATCACGGTAACGCTGTCGAGGAAAACCATGATGGGTGTGCCTAAGGGCACGAAATCATCGGATTCGTGGAGAAAAGCCTTCATTCGGAAAGTGAGGGAAATTGGCGTTACTGTTAATTGGCCAATTTCCATGTTGGTGGTTAGGGAAGCGTGCTAACCGCCCTTAAGAGAGAGTTCGAGAAGAGGAAGCGTCGTTCGTGAGAAAAATAGATTTCTCCTATTTTCTCGTAGTTGGGACGAGGACTGTTTGTCGGTTTGAAGGACTTTAGTTAAACAAATCTTAAGATTTATAGCGGGTCCTCGGGCTAGCTGAACATGTACTGTGGAGACGCGTCGACATCTGGTAATCATCTTACTCAAAGAATAGAGTCTGCGTGTGGCGAGCCACGGGACAGAAATCGTTGAAATGCTTACGGTCGTGCCCCGTCCTAAGTATTTCTTTTAAGGAGAGCTATAGAGTTACTTCATGCCTTTGTTAGACAAAACGTTCATCCCTTGACCGCGACTACGTTCGGCGACTGGTTGTCGCCTCGAGCCCGAGCTCACTATCATAAATCTCAAATAAGTACAGTCGAATTGAATGACAACAGTTTCTTAATTCGGCTATGGTGAAATCTAAATTACAGTACTAGGGGTCTTCCCAAAGTTCCGAAGGGAAGGTTCCGGTGTTCTTTCATCTCCGACAAATAAATGTCTAATCCTATGTATTTATTTCAACTGAAATCTTAACTTAAATATTTATGAACAATATTCTGACGAATATGCAATGAAAGATAAAAACAAGTTTATTTTTCCTATAGAATGTCTCATGCTTCTTACTCATTTTATGTTTCTCGTTGTCAGTGCGTAACTACTTATCAGCCGCATGAATGCTAAGTTTTACTACTGAGAAACGAAGAGACATATAGATGCAAATATACGCTACCTCGCGTGAAAAAACATCAGATACATTAACCAGAAGGAATATCCGATACATATAAAATTCATAGCGTAGTTATTTATACATACGGAATATTTCTTTCTGTATGAAATATTCTTTCTTCTGAATTCTTATTATAAATGTATGTCCATTTCCTACCTTAAAATGTCTCTCCTTTGAAAAACTCCATTTAAATATAACGATCAACAAAATATTACCAATAAAAATATTAAAACGAGATGCTGAAAGAACCTTTTAATGAAGTACAAATGATTATTTCAACTTTAATTCTGTTAAATTTGAATTGAATCATTTATAAACCGAACAGGTGTATAAAATTTTATTGCGTAAAAATCATGAAGCTGAAAATTAGGAACGAATAACGAATGGGTAACCTAGTTTCATTAAAAGGTACGTGTACGCCGATCCGCGTAACAACTTCGACACTCCAATTATTATAAAGCATGTATCCTTCAGAGATTTTTTGCGCGAACGCAAGATACCTTTTACACGTGCAACTGAATAAGTGGAACGTGATTTTCAATATTTCTTCTTGTAGAACTTGTAGCAACGTAACTGTTTCACGAATATTTTCCCTGACACTTTTACAACGATGCGTAGAAATCTCCTTTTCTAATTAATAATTTCAGCATTTCTCTGAACAGTTTCGTTGCGATTAAAAAATATACAAAGCTTACGACGTGCTTGTTTAAAAATATTTATATGGAACAAGATTTCGAATTTGTCGCATCAATCGCGATCTCAGCAGGTGTAAATTAATTCGTTCTAATGAACGAATAAATTAAACGGCTCGTGACAAAAATTATCCCTGTCCATGTTTGTCTTTCTAAAACTAATTCAAGGCGAGTTAAATGAATCGCTGTGTACCCTATTCGCGCAGCATGTGTTTTAACGACCAGCATGCAAGCGTTAACGGTGTACTTTAGTTTCGCATGGTTGTGCTAAGCTGGTTGCTTTTAGAATGAGCATATACTTACAAAAGGAGGTGAACAGAAGATAGCCTTGCACCATTTTGGCTCCGAATGGTAGCAGACGCAAAGGCTGCAAACCGAAGGTCCCGGCACATACAGCAGCCCATTTGAGATAACTTGTCCTTCGAAATCAGTACAGTTTTCTTCTAAAGCCACTGAAAACGATTACCAACGTCAATATCTTTGCCCCTCGACAATCGTACGCGCAGTTACGCTAACCGTTTTAACACCACGCAGCGTGATCGCTCAATTCGCGTACCGTGGTAAATTGTGCCACGACGTATGGTCACGATCATTAATTCGCAACGCGCTCAAGCGTGCTCGTCGTGAGTCATATCAGAGTTTCCTCTCGTAATTACTTGTTTTTCAAATAATCATAAACCAAATAAAAAAAACCAATATAAAAAATTACCTCTTGAATCGGAAAACCAAATACTGCATTATAGAATGTTATCGCGCAAACGAAACGCAGAGCATAAATATTTCGCAAACTTTTGAGTGTTTGTTGTAACGCTTCCAGTATAACCGATGAAATGAAGCGCGAGCACGTCGAACGGTATATTTCGATGAAAAAAAACAGGATGAAAAAGGGCAGCGCGATCGCGTCGATCGGTACTCCTCGCAAATAAATAAACGAAGCTCTATCGCGCTGCATAGCACAAACCGATACGGAGTATTGAAACATCCGACACTAAAACGGTTAATAACATTACGAAAACAACCGTACCAGGAAATTTTTGTCGAACGGATCCGCATTGCGGCTATCACGATGCTTCTTCGTTGCATCGATGCTTCGTCGATGAGATTAAAGCACCGTTGAATTAAAGCACCGAGAACCGACACGCGTCCTCAAGAACTACGAAGGTTCTACTCGAACGAATGAAAACTTTTCTCGAGCCCGGTGTGTATATACAAGACGTGCGAATTTAAAGTTCAGATTGTATTAATTGAAATAATTGGTTGGTTTGATCAAATTAATCGTTTTAAGCAAATCGTTTTGAGTCCAATTACCGGATGTCATCGATGCTACGCTGAAATGACGAAGGTCATCCAAGTAATTGATGTCCACTGTAATTATTTGTTAATCGCGCGTGGAATCGGAACGATTCGACCTCGTTCCAACGCGAATCGTTACTAAGGCAGAGACGGCAATTAATAATTGTCGCGTCATTTGTTCGATCGTGTTCACAAATTGAAATACAGCTGAGTGGCGGAAACCATTTATAACACGTCCCGTACCGCGTAGGTCGTATACATATCTCAGGATGAATTTTTCGTACTTCGCCGCATATATTCTCCATGTCAGACATACCATAAAATATTTCGTGCAATCGCGTATTCCTGTCTAATGTCAGGAATTCTCTTTCCATAGGTCTGCGTTTTCCATATTATCTATTTTGCTTATCAGTAAACATTCTTACAATTTGTGATTAATACTGTACGTACAAGAACGTTAAGTTTTTGACGTTGTAATATTTCACATGAAATAATAATGGCTGTATATCGACTAACTTATTAATTAATTAAATTCGTGTATATCAAGTTTCCTATCATTTAATACTTTCGTGTAACTACAGAGATTTGATACTATGAAATGAAATATAAAACTTGGTAAAAAACGCGCTTCGTTAGGAAATGAGGGTAATGATGCAAATATTTTTTGTAGCCATTATATAGAATTTCGATGGTATAATTAATCAGTATCAACTTACCAGCCCCTGACGGGACGAAAGTGACGAAAATAATTTGCAAACAGATGAGGATTGCAAGTATTTTCGAGTCCTTCATGGTTGTAAAAAATCAGGTAATGTTGTCGCTGTAGAATATGGGAAAATCAGGCGTTTCAATATCAGTTGTGCGGGCACTGGAGTGCGTAGACCAGAAATATCTGCGACAAAAATCAGAATACATTTGTTTTCACATGATTCGATCAATTTTGTGTAGGACTAAGCTGATTGAACCTAACACGGGATAATTGTCCAACTTACGACCTTAACAAGCCCGCTTGATTCTCTATAAGTGCTTGAAATTGATGCTTGTATTCTTTCCAGATTAACAAGCTTTGCCCCCCCCCAACCCCCTCCCTCTCTATTTCCTTAGATCGAGTTAGACTGCCACAACATATTATCTTTCTTCTTTTCTTTTCTTTTTTTTCGATCTTTTAAAGCCTTAAATCGCTGGTTATTATAGTGTATACATTCAATTACTCTGTAAGTCGTAAGTACATGTTTTACGTTATTTTTTATTTTCCAGCTAAATTCCACAAAAACAAGAAATATACTTCCAACGTGTTTTCACGTGTCTCTAGCAAAGATCTCGAAAACAAGTTGCGGCGCAATTTAAAACGACAAATAGCACCGTGTGTCTCGTTGTGGCAACGCACGCTTCGTCAGCTTTTTAAAAGCGCTCTCTGTCTGCTTTTTTCTCCCTTCACCGCCTATTCGTTTTTTCTTAACGAGTGAAACCGTTTTTACGAGGACGGGAGCACAGAAATGACGTACTGGCAATTCTGTTTCGTGATGACACAACCAGCCCGGTTTCAGTGAATTAAACCTGGCCCCAAGCTTCCAATTATCTCTCCCTTCCTTTCCTTTATTTTTCCCTTCTATATCGAGTTTCAGGTTTTCTAAATTTCCATTAAAATCAACTATGGCTTTTCTCTATTTTATATGTTAGCCGATGATTCATGGCAAAAGCGTCGGCTGTAAAAATATTTGGAGTTGCAACAGCAGCAAGTGTGTTTTCTCAAACAGAAAATATTGGAAGCGTACTCGTTGGCAAAACAGTTCACGGATAGTTCGTCCTCTGCTTGTTATTTGTTTCAATACCGTTAGCAAATAAATTCATGAAACATAGTGGTATCGCATAAATTGAAAATAAAAGCTTTGCGTATACTTGGGAGTTGAACTTTGGCTATTATACGCATGTTATATATATATATAGAAGATTGCTTAGAATTTGGAGCTTAATAACATATCTCAAAGTCATTGACATTAAAGAAGGTGAACCTTACTTACCAAATTTCCTTCCGTCAAATGATACATAAAAATTGAAAAAAATAATATACATAGTTTTGACTTTCTTCCGCATTATAATTTGAATCACTCGATTTATTCGACTAAAGATAATCAAGCAATAACCTCACTTTACACGTATTCTCATCACGTGAAATAGATCACATCAGGGATTTTCAAAAGTCGATGGAATATTAATAGCGATTAATTATTTATGGATGTATTCTGCACGGTTAAAGCAATCGCCTAGTGAATTATCGAGTTCCAGGAATATGAGCGGTAAACAGGATTGCAGCTATAAATGACTCTCTAACGTGTATATTAGAGATGAATTTGATCATTTATCCTCATAATATGAAATACGCTTTTAAGTGGAAATCATAATTAACAATTTCTGACAGCGAAAAGTAAATAAATCGATACGTTTAAATCAATATTAGAATTTCTTAATATTTTTATCAAATATTTTTATCAAATATTTTAACATCGTAGAAGTGTCGTTGGAGAGAAATATTAGGTTGTTCCAAAAGTTTCTTTCGGTTTATAAAGAAATGATAGATGTACGATATTTTTTGCATTATATTATTTTATTCAATTATGTGCGATCCACCTTTCTCCAATTTAATATAAAATAACATAAAACAAAAAGTGCTGTGTATCTATCATTTCTCTATAAAACGAAAGAAAATTTTGCGAAAATATAATAGAAATTTAGCTTTAACACAATATAAAAATGGATTGTTATGCCCCTAGGAGATAAGAACAATATGATTAATATTAATAATGAATACGTTAACGTAACGAAAAGCAGCTTTTGCAGAAGGCTATAACCTGAAAATGTTTACTAAAGAATGATAACATGAATTTTCTTAAGTACCCCATTTGATACTTAATCTGCTTTGTAAATACTGTACGTCCTAACTTTGAAAGAATGCAATTTTAGCCAGAATGTTTCAAATTACCTAGCCGTATTGTTTCCTTGTAATGTAATTTATATTTACATTATCTCGCGTAATTCTTTCCACTTTATTGACTTCTAAACGTTAATGTAATATAATTTTTATAATATAATTTTAATCGAAGTTATTTAAAATTTGTAGTATCTCATCCCTACTAGAATAATATTAACAAATGTGCAGAGCTCAAGTTGAATAACACCGGCTCAGATAAATGATCATCAAACTTACTTTTGTTATCGTCGATGTCAGTGATTTTGAACCAGCCAACGTCCATGGCAATCAATATTATTTAGCCGGTCTTAACGCAATGTAAAAAGCAAAAAAAAGAGGAAGGAAGGAACAGGGAAGCAAAGAGATAAAACGAATTTTTCATTTTCTCGAAACTAGATCGAGTTTCAAGCTGCTCGTAAAAGAGTCTGTAGCCAATCCGACTAAATTCGACGAACCGCGCTTGAAAATTCCCAGAGAACTGTGATAACCATCGAAATCTGTACAATTTGTCGATTCATCGCTTGATTAAAAAATGGAACAAAATGAGGCTGATCAGCCGGCCTTTGAACTTCTAATGATCCCTATCGTTATACCCTAGGTTGAATGCTACGATATAAGCCGAAACAGCTATAAGTAGGGTTCACGTCATTGCCGCCATCTATTATTCACGCGTTACACATTCGCCAGACGCGTCTAACGGTTGACATTGTTTTCTATCCTCAGTTCCAACGCAATTACGTTGCTACGTGCAATCAAGTCTCGAGTGAAGCTAATGATAAGTTGTTGTTCGATCCTACACAATTACTAAAATTATTCAAATTAAACTAATTTAGTCTAAAAAAACAAGTAATTTCGTTATATATTTCCTTTCATAATAAGCCATGGTTGGAATATAGTAGCTGACGAAAATATTCGTATATTTGTAGAAACATTTTAGGGCTGTATTATGCATAACGGCACTATAGAATTAATACTGTAGCAGAATTCTACTATCATGGTTATGCTGGTAATATTCGAAACAAATCTGAAAATCTATGTAGATGTTGTAAGATATTCAGTACGAGTACTGTGCATTACTGGTATGTACATAATCACGACGAGATAAGGAAGGTACTGTTCTCTATTGCTCATCGCTACCCGTTGCTAGTAGCAACGTACTATGCATATATATCTCGTAAAGATTTTAAATGTAGCCAACGAGACCATTTTTAATATTTGACTATCGTGACCCATTACAGTTTCATCACTTTCGATTAATTGAACACGACCCGCACCTTAAGACTAAAATACACAATATAAGTATGGCACAGAAAATCTTTTAAAATTTACGGACGACTATTTATGGTATTTAAAGGCAGCAAAGATAATAATTAGCTGCGGATTTTCCTCGAATCGTAGCATACAATATGGAATCTGATTATTAAAAATTACAGTGGAAATACAGTGGATTTCCATAAGATATTCGTGCTTGTGGCATTTTGGAAATAAATTCTTAACCCAAATGGACGACCTCGATACTCGAGAAATTTTGTGAAGCTGACGTCAATGGCGATATGTACTGTTGTTGTGCTATCATTTCATAGTAAGCTGTATTGATTGCACTTCTATTCACGGAATTGATTTATTCCACACAAAAGTTGACAACAATAATCGAAAAAAGAAAAATATATTACCGCCTTTCACATCAGCATACACAAGCACATAGGATTTCACACGAATATACACACTTGTAAATTCGACGAAACGATCAAATTTAATTATTTTTCGATTTTTCGGGCATCAAGTACTACATCAAACGTTACACATCAAACGTTAAAATACGGCGAGCATACAAAATGTACAAACCACTCTAAATTAATTAACTTTGAACGTTATTGATTAATTAAAACAAACCACTGTTGCGTTGAGTTTTACATTTTAAAAAGTTGTTATCCGTTTTTGCTTTGTTTAAAACTAAAAACAGGACTACGTTCATTGTAAGTCGTAAATATCCCTTTTATTTATTTAAACAAACAGATATTTAAACAAACAATTTATAAATATATAATTTATTTACGTATATTTGTAATATCTGTTTTATAAATTTGTACAACCATTTATCCATTTATCTATTTTATTTGCATATAATTTTTATAGACTTTTTTTCTTTTTTTTTTTTTTTTTTAAGAACGAAAAACTGTGATTCTATTTTAAGACATGTCATGCTGAAGCGATACGCGATATATATTTCTATTCGGATTTCACCGTCGTCGTAATCGATGCTATTGGAAACGTTTCACGATAGACGTCTTACAAGCGCTTGCAATGTCCGTCATGTGTAAGGCTCTACCACTGAATCGCGGCTGCCATTTAGTGATTAAGGTCGATCACTTAGAGACGTTAATCCGCCATAATGGTGAGCAATACATCGAAGCCATTATTGAAAGCATAGTTACGCTTTAATTTCATCGATCTTATTCACAAATAGAAGTGTACAAATTATAGGATTTCCAAATATTTAGTTTAGTTAAAAGGAGATATGAAAATGACAGGTATATTCAAAGGATAAAACAGAACCGTACGATTGTAAAGTTTCAAATCATTATAACTATTTAAATTTGAAAAATCCTACTATATTTATACAATATATTTTTATTAAGAATGGAAGAAATTTCGAAAAATACGACAACACTTTTTACTGTCGTCTTGAAGCACACCATATGTTAAGCTTCTTCGTCGTTACAAATTTTATCGCGGATGTAACGAACGTTTCGAACATGTAGCACGCACGCGTCAACGCCTACATTTGGATTTTAAATATATGTTTTATGCATTAAGTGTATTAACTTTCTTGCGCAATTTCTTTCAATTTGTTACGATATGGAGGGTTTAATTACGTTTAAGATATCTATCTGAATCCTTTAAATTCGAAGTTCTTTAAAAAATTACGTTACGTAAAATAATCGTTTTTCCACTTTATTGTATCATAAAATAGTTACTTAAATTCATATTACTTAAAGAATCTTCCTACAGAAAGAATAAAAAAGAATAAAATCCTATATGTTAAATTTTACGTGATTGATGGAATACATAGCGATGACGAGAACTAACTACAGACAACAAGAAACTATTAGCGAAGGCAACTGGTGACTATGAATGTCGTCTCTATAATATGTGGCGACTAAGGAGAACAACTACCAACTACGGATAACAAGTAACAACCAACTGTCTCGTTTCTAAGAGGCAACTAACTTGCAATTATCCTCCTTTGATGGTTTCTGTAGCGTGATATAGGTCTTGAACGTAGTTAAAGAATATGGTCGCTGCTGAATGGCGATTTGACAGCAAGGCGATCCCGCCAGTTCAAAGCTTGACATTACAAGCTACCGAAAACCATTAATCTTGTTATCGAATATCTAGCTTTCAGAAGAACCCTTGTGATATGATATGACGTCATGACATTTTTATGACGAAGACGAAAAAACACCGACCTCTAACGAAACAAATTTTTATTAAGTGCCGTATGTGGGTTGCAGGCCGGCCAACCAAGGAAATTTATCGAATGTATAAAGTAAAATATATACGAATATATTCGATATATCATAAAATGCCCGCGTTACATCATCTAACAGCATAAAGAAAGCTAAATTTAAGGAATTAAAAAATTGAAATACCAATTATAAGAGAGTTAATTAAATTCAAACCTATCCTATGGTCCTAACCTAACCTATGGTCTCATAAAGACCTATATTTCCTGGAAATTGATATCGTTCGAATTCTAAATTCTCCTTAGAAAGTATCATAGAGAAAATATGAAACTTGAAAAGTACATCACGCTGATGCCTCGATAAACCGTCGTGTCGATAAATCCATGTGTCCGAGCGATGAATTTTCCCCAAACAACAAAAAACTGAAGGAAAATCTTCTTTGAAGGACGTGACAAAGTAGGGGAAGCGGTAACAATGATCACGCGATAAACTGATGGTGTACGTATAGAACGAGTGTTGCGAGAGAATTATCGAGAAACAAAAAAAGAAAAAATAATCGTCGGCCGGCGCGACTATACGCTATCGACGGCCAAACAGCGACTGAGACTAACTGAAACGAACTCTGTCGCAGTATGAGCACGGGCTGCGTTCGCGGATCGATCGAACACGTTCTGCGCCTCTCCGCGGCACCGGCGTCAAAGCCACGCCCGATGGCTGCAACGCACTGGTGCACTTGCAACATTAACCACTGGTCCTTCCTTTTTCGTGTGATATTATACCAGCATCTGCGATGCCATTTCAAAGACCGCAATCAAAGCATTAAATGCCAGATTAGAGCGACGCGATAATATTACCCGAATATTCGTCCGTAAATGTTACCGTATAGATGTTTAATTAAGCATTATTATGCTTCGAATAATTTACTATCACATGTTCCACAAGAAAACATATGTTTCACTTTTCCCCGTAGTATGATTGTAATTTATAACAAATATTTATAATTTATAATTTGAAATATTTATAATTCACTGAAAGTATCTTCCTGTCACGATCATAGACGTAAAATTTCAAATTAAAAGTACCAAATTAAAAACATATGTTATCCCGAAACCAAACGTACGACATGGCGAATCACGATGATACGATAAAAATTGATCTATGTCTTGATTTATTCAAACAGAACGAACTTACTCGAACTTTTGCAGAATAAACGATTTATTCGATAATATCCGTCACCAGCTTCTCTTCCTTCAACGGTAACAACTGACACCGAAAGCTCGAGAGACCCGAACGGTGAGACGTACCCAGAAGCAATGCAGTTACCTGGGCAAAGAGTCCCAAAGACCAAGGACGTAGAAAATTTCGAGAAACGGAAATGGAAACTGGAGTGGCGCGTCAATCAGCATTGACGGAAACTAATAAAAATGGAAAAAACCAAACTAATTCGTTTCACAAATTATTAAAACGATATTATTCAAAATTTCACTGGATCTTCTCACTGCACACGTCAATATTTGTCGAAATATCAATATTAAAAAGTTAATAAAAAAAATATCTTCTTTCTTCATACCTGTCTTTCTCCCGGGCGGCGAAGGAATACTAGAATGTTCGAGAACAACGGATACTTTTTGATTTTATCTCAATATCAATTTCAATCTTTTTAAACGAAATACAATCTGAACGATGAAACGTTTGATCAACGTTCTTCGATCAATGTTCTTCGTTCGATACTAAAGGAAATTGAGAAGAAACATCGAAAATTCGTTAATATAACGAATTTCTTTGTTTCTGTGAGATAATAAACTTGATATACGTATTGGTTTTTAAAATCAATATATCTAACCAATGGGCACACTTTTAACAAGGGTGATGGAACATACCAAAAATCTTTCAAGATGGTCTTGGCAACGGAAGAGTCGAAAATATGACAATTATAAATGAAAAATTCTAATATTTTACAGCTGACAACGATAAAGAACTCCAGATATTCTCCTAATTAATTTACAACAAATTCGCGTATATGATCGATAGCTGACGTCACTGTGTCCCACAGCCCTTGTAAAACGATAAGAATTTCCTGGAAAAACTTGTAGCCACGAAATGAAAAAGATGATAAAACTTCTAACAAGAGTACTGAGACGAGCAACTTTGTACTTACCCCTTCGGAGTAGGGAACGTGATTAAACGTCCGCGAGTTCGAAACTTTTGTAAGTCACTGCACGGCCGCTGCTTATGGTGGAAATGTAATAGATATAAGTACAGAGCGCGTGAGCGAACTAAAAACGCGATATAGGGGTAAAGAGAGAGACCGTTCCGTCCTTCTCTAATGCCCGCGTACTTGTACCGGAAATGTGTAACAACGGTAAACAAGCGCCGTCAGTGTCCACTAGTGTGCATGCCTGATTAAACAAGGACAGAAAATGCTTATATACAGCCTTCTCTTTCTATTTCCATGTCGCATCCATCTTACTATACAGTAGACAGGATTCGACTATTCCATCATTATATTCGCACCCTGCTTACGTGTGAACTAACATTGCCATGACAACAAATCGTTCGTCTCCTGTTTGATGCTCAGTTTTCAACGGAGTTGAAGGGAAACTTTATAAGAGAAAGGAAGTGACGGATTGTCTCAAAGTAATAAACGAAAATTCTCGTAACTATCGAGAAACGATAGTCAATACAAGGATATCATTATCACATTTAAAACTATTACAATAAACGGTGATTTATCGCTGCAAGGTACCACAAATAAGATATCTCATAATTTGCGAAAAGAGGTAAGGAATATTCTAGATTTTAGACTTTGGAACTTCCATGACAGTCATGAGTGTGTTTTGTCATTGATTTGCCATATTGCGTTTTTCACAATTGTTGTTCATTTTTTGCGATATTTTACACTCGCACATAGTATCTATGATTTTTTCTTTCGATAATTCTTATAATTATTGTCAATAATTAATTATTTATAACCATTTACGCTGTATTATATATCATTAAGATTTATCTTTGCACGTATCAAGATAGTAGATAACAAAATTATGTTTATAAATTTATATTATGTGTATATATTTAGATATCTTCTTAGTTGCAATTTTTTCGAATAGTATCGGTGACCAATCGAAATAGAAATTAGTGCGGAAAGAGGGGAAGGAACCAAAATTTGAAAATCGACATCGGTATCTCAGTAGTTATAGAATAACTCAATCGATAACGTAGATTAACTAGTTATAAATGAAAATATATATAAATTCAAACTTTAAAAATTAGAAATTAAAAAGCAGAAGGCAAAAAATTATCGCCGAGGATTTATATAATAATAAATAGACAGTACATTCTTTTTGTCTGTCTTACCGAGAAATAAAACAGTTAATTGATGATTATCGTATAGTGTGTACTCATAGCATAAAATTTGTTCAATGAATTAAAAATTATATTTTTTAGATATGTAGACATTAGCGATGTATTAATCCGGGAAGCTCGTCTACCTCGGAAATATCGAGTCTGCGACAACGTCGATTTGGAAATTATTCTTACAGAATATGAAAATTATTATTACAAGATGAAATTCCAAAAATATCCTATATTGTGCAAGAAAATAACTGAAAAGGAAATAAAGACGAGGGAAATGACAAATGCGAACAAAGTGTAAGAATTTAAATTATTTAACACTATTCAACGTTCTCAACGTATTCAACGTATCGATTACAATATCATTCAATCTTCGAAGAAGTAGTAAAACGTGTCAAATCTGTTAGCAAAGAAACGAGAAGTGAGTCTGTGAAAGGGAGGAATGTACAACAGAAGATGACGGGTGACGCTACGGATGATATTAATCTCGCAATGACATTGACACCAATTTTCGCCAATGAAAGCGATGAATCTTCATCAGAAGAGGAGAGCTATTTAACATCTTAATGGAACAATCCACGCAATCAAAGATATCAAAATAGGCTCAGAAGCTTTATATAGACAATCTGGAATTATGGAAGATTATTGAAGACATTTCATGCGTAAGTTATTTTCGATTAATATACGTATTGTAAATACTGATTTCAGTAAAGCTTTAAATAACGAATTACATAACATTTACGGAAATTAATACGGAGATTATGCGCCATTTCATCTTTGTATTGTCGCAGGAAATCATACTGACAAAATTAAATGTATATTGGGACAACATCGTAGGCCTAGAGGAATGTAAATCTGCTATTAAGGAGGCCATTGTGTATCTCCTCAAGTACTTTATCTTTTTTAAAGGCCCATTTTCTCCCTGGAAAGGTATTCTGCTATACAAGCAATTACGAAATAGGGAAGACGATGTTGGCGAAGGCAGTCGCAACAGAATGCCACTGTACCTTTTTTAACATAACGGCCAGCTCATTGGTGAGCAAATGGAGAGGTGATTCCGAGAAGTATATCCGTGTAAGTTGATTTCCTTTGTCTATGAAGAAGAGATTCTGGAATATATCATATATAATAATAATCATATATAAATAGAATAGTTGTTTGGAAAACGAAATGATATTACGTTCGTGATGAAACAATGAATTTAAGGAATTTTGAATATAATATTTAATAAATAATAAATACATTTGTTAAATTGAACAGGTTTTATTTGAACTTGCCTATAATTATTCGCCTACAATTATTTTGATCGACGAGATTGACTGGATAGGCACAAATAAAGGAGTAAACTGTACATTGTCTGAACCTTCAAAGAGATTCAGATCAGAACTTCTTTCTAGATTGGATGGATTAGTATCTAACGAAAATTCTAATGTAGTTCTTTTGGCTGCAACTAATTGCCCTTGCTATGTATATCACGCTATTTCAATGTTTTCTAAGTAGAAAATATCTTAATATCATAATTATTCATTATCTTAATCTTAATTATTGTGTTGTTCGGAATATTCCTTCGTTATTATTAATATAACAGAACAATAATATTTATTGTAAATATATTATTAGGGACATTGATGCAGCTTTACGCAGATGCCTCGAAAAGAAAATATACGTATCATTACCAAATGAAGTTACTCGACTCGATATGTTCAAATAATACCTTAGCAACCAGTTATTAGAGAATATGGATATTGTAAACCACATAATAAAATCTACTGAAAAATATTCTTGCGCGGATATAAAATTGCTTTGTAAGCAAGCATGGCTGCTAGAAATAAGTCCAATGTGGGAAAAACTTGAAAAAAAAGAAACATCTGTTACGACTTTGAAATATGAATTAAAGAATTATGAAATAATAGCAAAATTGTTAAAAAACAATGTCACCTACAGTTACGGATGTGGATAGATATGAAGCGTGGAATAAATATGTATGCCATAAGAACATATTTTAAAAAATATAAATGGTTATCATAATATATATCATTAATATAATTATCGTTCGAAAAATTGTTCGTGTGCGTGCATGTATGTGTGCGCACGCGTTATAAACAAGTTTGAAATGTTCGTTCTACATATATGTATACGTGGTATACATCTTCCCTTATAATATATAATATGTGTAATCTGAGTGGTAATATCTCCACGTATTACATATGTGTTAGTGTATTTTATCGATAATCTGTCTTTTATTTCCTCTTATCTTATTAACGCATGTATGGGCGCGTATATGCGCTGGCGAAAGCTATGGGTGTAGACTCAGAACACATATATGCGTTTTTTGCAAGTATTCCGCATGGCCTAAGGACAGATATACGCGTTTGTCGATTTTTCCGATCAAGTAGAAGTAATACTATTACATTTATGTGAGATAAATATGAATGTATTCCTTAGTAACGGCAGTAAGCAAATGCCAATAATGTCTCGTTATAATTGTTTACCTGTTTCGAGGACAGTCGCATCTAATTATCGAGAAGAAAATGTGTTGTTTGTGTGAAAAATAAGAGAATGCAGAAAATGCGATGTCGGATTATGTATCGATAATTGTCTTGAAATTTTTCTCATACAACTGAATTATTAGCCAAATTCTGTTGTAAATTCTAAATGTTTATTGTAAATTTCAATGTTTAAAATAAATAATCAATACTAAAAAATAACGCTCTTGAATTATTTAATCTCGTGCAAAAGAATTACTATAACTTATTACGCTTTGCGCTTTCAATAGTCAATCAACAGAGTTCAGTCTAACGAAGAAGTTCCCTCCTACGCTAACGAACTGTCCTGTTTTTGCGTCCAGGCTTTCACGACATAAATTAAAATATCGCACATAAGCACAGCGTAATAGCGGCTTAAATTTAAGTTACAATAATAATCTTAAAAAAAAAAAAAAAAAAAAAAATGTAATAATGCATGGCTATGTCGTACCGTCGCGTATCGGTACTTTTGCCTGTACCACCCTACAATCAGAATTCAGCGTTTATTCTGGAAAAAAATCATGTAAAAAAAAAATATGTAAAAAACCTGGAATTAATAAACAAAGATTTTAAAAAATCAACAATTAAACAAGGGATTGAGATGACCAACCCCGCTCACGCTGCGAACTTCGAACGCGGAAGAGTCGAGCCGTGGCCATGATGGGTGATTCCAGGAATCGGTCGCGTATGGCAGGATCTGCCATGCTTTACCGATCCCAGCCGCGCCGATTTCCGTCAACAGACACAGTAACGGAGATATTTGGAACAGAAGCAGCCGCATATTCGTCTATCTGAAATTAAAGAGATGATTTCATGTAGAAGATACAAATTTGTTCCCTGATATTGAAATGCCGAACACGAGGAAAATGAGACATGCAAATGACAAAGTCGATGATCAATAGGAAGATAACATAAACAATTGTAGATTGCAAGGAAAATTTTGAAAAATGATACGTGTTCTAATAATAGAATATAAATAATAAAAAGGAGAATGTAATTGCCATTCTTCTATGTATTTTAATTTATGAGACGTAACTTCTGAATGACCTGTAATGCCCGTTTCCGCGGCATTATGCGCCGAGTTCCGGACTACGCGTAGATCCGGTAGCGCGATTGTTCACTCGACTACATTTACCATAGCGAAATCGAACCTCCCGCGAAATCGAACTAGAATTCGACCCGACACGCGTACGCGCCCAACCACTGAAAGTTCAACGCACCAGTACCGTCAGACGATTCGAAACTTGTGAATCATCTGCTAACGATACGTATCCACCGTCAAAATTTTTCATTGCAATAATTTTTCATAACGTTGCAACGATCGCTATATTTTCAATATACATGTATGATCGTAATAAAGAGTGTCTACTCTTCTTAGACTGTTATTTGTACAACATTATACGGAAATGTATGTTTTACGTGATATGGCTTCTCTCGACGCGTGGATCCATTGGGAAAACTGCTATATTTATGGTAACTTAATCGTTACAATAACATAAGAACACGTAGAACCGACTCAAAGTTGTAAAAACATGCTTGATACAACTCAAGTGTATTATATACGTTTGAAGCATCACCGCCCATTACTACACCATCAACATCAATCATGTTCTACACCACGGTCATTCTTCTGCAAAAAACGATAATTAAAAGAGAAAGAGAAAGAAGAATTACTGCACAAACTTCGACAACCATGGGACTTCCGTATACATATACAACAATAAGATCACCGTGAAATTGTCTTATCTTGTTCTTTTAATCGCGAAAAATCTGTCCGTAAGTTCGTGGACCGTGTCGAACAGAACGCTATATACGAGGTAGAACGGGTTTTTGTCCGACTGTTGCACGGTTAAGAGCACGACGAGCAACATTGTTCGTGGCGATAAAATGAAGGTAAAAAAATGCAACGAGGAAACAAAGGATAGAACGTCTAGACATAGCGGAACAAATCTTCGGCAGGAAGATCTTCTCCGTTAACATCGACTCCGCACAGTTACGCTCGCTCTTTTACAGTTAGCCTCGCGGACCTGTCTTAATTTGTAACTACGTTTCGGGACATCCTCAACACGTTCCCCAACGCGTAGGTTTCATACGACAAATTCAATGTCATAGTGGTTTAAGTCGTAATTCCGAATGTTTGAATTCATTTTTACTCTCAAACATATCTTCCCTTTGGTTTCAGAACCGATTAAGTCGTAACTTTATTCTCTACCATTTCTGTTTCCACGGTTTGAACAGATGTAATCTATTTTTACGGTAATAAACACAGAAGATTATTTGATGAAAACTGGCAATGGCCTAACTTACACCACTATGATTCTCAACCCTGTTTTCCAAATTGTGTTATATAATATTTTATGAAATGTTGGTGCCATACAGGATGAAACGATCTTAGGCGAATCAAACATCTTATTTTCCCTTACGCCATTCAAATTATAAAATATGCAAACTTTTTAACATTTAACTCCGCTGTCTCATTATGTCGATTCCGTCAACTGTACGTATGCTGATGAACAGTAATTAATTGTCGGTTTCACGATGGGATTTCGAAGAGGAAATTGGATAACGGATAGGTGAGGGGTTCTGAAGTAGGATAAGAACGTAATTGTAACTCGACTTTTGATGATTTATTGCCTAGCTAGCGGGATCGAGAGCGTGACTGGTGATGTAAGATACTGAGGAAAGTTAATTAAACTTAGCTTCATTACGTAGAGTAAATAAGATGTTTGATTGCAGTAGAAATTGTCACATATTTGATAAATGTTAGATTTCTATATATAAGAAAAATGTATAAAAGATATATAAGAGTATAAGACTATTTCTAAGAAAGGTAAATTATGGGTTTTTCATCAAATGTTTGAATCAACTTTGTTAAAGCATTCCCTAATTTAACCATTTAGACGTTAACTATCGAGAAACCGGTCCAGTGTGTCGTATATCTCATCATGTACATAGGAACAAAATCTCCACGTTCAGGCTGTACAGTTAATTGAAATTAAAGGCAAACACTGTAACTCTGGCACAACTGTCCTTATTTTCGCAACTAATTACCATTTGTCCCATTTCATTAAAACTTTTTAACAGCCGGTAAATAAATCGATGGAATTTCCTCGGTTCAATTTATGAGTGATGAAAATCAAAATTACTTAAAAGTACCATTCCTCGATATCTCCAAAAACATGTCATTTCTAACCGTATAATAATCTATAAGCAGAGAAATGTCAATGAAAATTTAAGACGAAAAAGAGGTAAATTTACCTGAACTCCAGAGCGCGGCCGGCTTTCAAATGTCGTTGACTGTTTAGAGTTACCACGCTTACTACGGTCCGTGAACTACGGCTTCCCGGTTTACCCCGGCTTCGTATCTGCATACCGTGTGCTGTTGTCGCCGCTAAAACACGCTCACCCCTCTACTCGCGGACTTAACTACTGTTCTCAATTGGTCGCTGTTTTTAACTGTAGTTCTTGTTCCGAAAGATAGGTAAATGGCTTCCTCTATGATCTACGAGCCAACACAATCAAAGATGATCGTTTAAAGTAGCTTATAGGAACAGGCAGACTACGGGCACATTTACGCTCCGATCGTGTGTAGAACGCTAAAAGGTAGAATTCTGAAAACTGTAGAACAAACGAGCGATAGTATTGCTAAAAGGACAAGTTAAGAGTACATAAATATGTAGTAAGAGGAAAGAAAAGATCTTCAACTGACAAACAAGTAATTGTGTCTATCATCATTTCGTCAATGCGATTAAGGATAGTTATATACATTTATACATTACATTCTAAGAGTTACAGTTGCATGAAACAAAGGAGAGAGTGATGGGAGCAACTTACCTGCTCATTTATCCTCTGCACGTTCGGAGATGCGCATTAACATTATCATAATCGCTCAGTTGAATTATGCTTGTATTAGTATGTTTTATCTTCTTCGTTAATACATAAGAAGTACTTCAATATCGAAATAATCTGTGAAATCTAAGTTATATATAAATATATATACTTTCAATGTGATTATCAATAGTTTAGTTTATTTAATTCAACATATGTATATTTTCATGAAAACAAAAGTACGTCAAATTTTAACGAGCAATAGCTTTCGTTTTACATCTCTATACGGTAATTTGCAGGATGCAAAAAGAAAAATAGAGAGTCTGATCTGAAAATAGAATGATCTTGAATAAATTGTAAAGGACATAATAGCGCTGTCATGCGCTATGGTGCATAAACTAGGGTAGAATTAAAAGCGTAGTAGAATGTAGATCGTTAACAAATAAAAATTAATCTAGGTGTTATTAAAGAAATTTGTTTCACCTTTTAAACTTTTTGATGATTGGTTTACTTTGAATATTTTGCATATTTTTGCATATCATGAGCATTTTGTACATTTCCATACATTCAAATTTTCTATGAATATAAAATGATCCGCACTCTACTTCATAGTATACTCTATACGTTTAAAATGCTCCATTAGAAGCTTAAATCTATCAAAATACAGCTCCTAAGGAAATGTGAACTTTCACATGAACACATAATATCGATTTTCTGATTGAAACGTATAGACAGGTATATACTAGCATAAGCCACCTTCGGCATTGGACTGCGTGGTGCAGCACTACTCTCTCTGGGATATCCTAGCCACTTTCGGCATTTGGCCGTATGGTGCAGCACTAGCTCTGTAACATAGAAAACCATAGGCGTCAGTTCTTCTTATTTCCTCTCTCATATATGTTTACTTTAATGTCACTTATTCAGGCGCTTGATATATTGTCGGAATGAAATTTTAGTAATGTGCAAGTAATTGTGAGTAGATTAATAAAGTATAATAAGATATTAGATTCATATACATAGTTTCAAGTGACATCAATCTTTATGTCTAGTATATACATGTGTATTGGTCTATAAGTCAGTGTTAAAATAACAAACAAATGGCAGAAGAAGGAAAGAAGATTTCCTTCGGTTTTGCAAAATCTATTAAGAAATCTATTAAGAAAAAATGCTATTCCACAAGAAAAAAAGAAAGTTGATTACATTGAATGCCTTGATGAGAAAGGTATTAAAGTAATAGGGTGAGTTCAAAAAGTAAAATTTATAATCAAGAAACATATAACCTCAACCTAATCTATAAAAATCACCAATAGCGGAATATATATATTTGAAAACAATTTTTTTATTTCAGTGAGGAAGAAAAAAAGGATGAACCTCTAATTATTCCATTACTAGGTTCAAAAACCTGGCATGATAGAATTCTTAATAAAATAGATGCAGACATTTTCCTTCCGAAGGCAGATAAGGAAAAGGTAGGAGACGCTAGTGTTAACGAGGCAAAATCAAAGCTATCTAATGGAAAAGCATCGCCAATAATATCAATAAAGAAAGAGCCAGTTGAAGATAGTGAAAATAAAGTTGTTACTTTAGAAGAGCAAGCGGCGGAAGAAATCATTGAGGAACTTAAGTCAAAGAATGAACATGAAACTAAAACAAATGATTTAACTTTACCTTTAGTAGAAGATGAATCATTAAGAGGCAAAGAACAGGTACGTTATCAACATATTGATGTGCAATGCACAGATGTATTACATTTGCATATTATAAATATTGTTTTTTATTTTTCAGTCTACGTTAGAAGGTTATGAAAAAATTCCTATTGATGCTTTTGGTGTAGCAATGTTACGGGGAATGGGATGGCAACCAGGAAAGGGAATTGGTTGAAATGAAAAGTATGAATTTTACTCTAGATTAAATTAATTATATGTGTTTAATACATCACTTATTGGAAAGTAAACAGAGAACATCATTTTTTATTTCACAATCGTTTATTCTAACTATTACAGATTAGTAGCAGCTGTCATACCAGAATTACGACCAAAAGGTATGAAACTACAGATACCAAAAATACAGATTCCAAAAAAGAAGAGGAAGAAGTTAAAATCGAGAAAGGAACATTTGTGAAAATTATAGCTGGAAAACAAAGTAATAATTATGGTCAAATAGAAGGATTCGATGATGATGCAGGAAGGCTCATAATAAAACTAGCTCTTGGTGGAAATATAATATCTGTAAATGAATTTATTGTACAGCCAGTGACTAAATCAGAATATTCTAAGAACTCAAAAGTTCTAAGTTAGTATGAAGTGTTAGTTTTTCATTAAGGGACTTTTAAGAAAATAAATTTGAATTGACATATACATATAAAGACATAATCAGGCATGTAGAAAAACTAATTCAAGAGTTCCTGTAAGTGTGTTGTTGCATGCAATTTTTTAAAGGTCCCTTCTAATTTTATATAAAATATGATAACTGTAGATCGGTCCGTCGTGTCCAGTAGTTGGATGACTAGTGGGTGGTGGTGGTTGTTGACTCTTGCGTTATATCTGCTTCTGGACTTGTGTATTTCATCTTTGACTGTAGGTATCTTGAGATCACGGTGGATTGTTTCGTTGGTAACATACCAGGGTGCATTTGATAGGGATCTTAGCGTTTTCGATTGGAAGCGTTGGAGTATTTCAATGTTGGAATTACTTGCTGTTCCCCATAGTTGGATTCCGTAGGTCCAGACAGGTTTTATTACGGCCTTGTAGAGGATTATTTTGTTCTGTATGTTTAGTTTGGAGCGTCGGCCCGTGAACCAATAGAATTTTCTTAATTTTTCCTTTAGTTGCTTTGTTTTTTCTGAGATATGTTTTTTCCAAGTTAGCCTCCTGTCCAGGGTCATGCCCAGGTATCTTACGGAGTCCTTGCTTGGGATTATTGTGTTGTTAATGGTGACCTGGGGGCAGGTTTGTTTTCGGAGCGTGAAGGTTACATGAGAGGATTTTTTTGCGTTTATTTTGAAACCCCATTTTTGGAACCACTTTTCCATGGAGTCGAGACTTCGCTGGAGAGTGGATGAGGCAATTGCCGGGTCTGCGTGGGTAGCTAATAGTGCTGCGTCGTCGGCAAATGTTGCTATTGTTACCTCGTTTGATATAGATAAGTCGGCAGTGTAGATGGAGAACAGTAGGAGTCCGAGGACACTACCTTGGGGTATGCCGGATTCTATTGGGAATGTTGCGGAAGTGGCGCCTAGACATTTAACTATGAATTGTCTGTTGGTTAGGTAGGATTTTAAGATGGAGTAGTATGGATGGGGTAGGATCTTTTTGAGCTTGTAGAGTAGCCCTTTATGCCATACTTTGTGTGTTATGCCTGTTGGATGTCTAGGAATACCGCTGAGCAGTATTTTTTCTTTTCAAGGGTTTGGCTGATCATGTGGGTTATGCGGTGGATTTGCTCTACTGTTGAGTGTTGTTTTCGGAAGCCGAATTGGTGGTCTGGAAGCGTTTTCAATTCTTCTAGGAGTGGAAGGAGACGATTCGTGAGCATCCTCTCGAATAGTTTAGACAGGGTAGGTAAAAGACTGATTGGGCGATAGGAGCTGGTTTCATATATTGGTTTACCGGGTTTAGGGATGAGGGTGATCAGTGAGATTTTCCAAGCCTTGGGAAAGTGTTGAAGGCGGAGGATAGCGTTAAAGATTGATGCGATGAGTGCAATCCCTTTTATCGGAAGTTCCTTGATTGCTTTATTTCCTATTAGGTCGTGACCTGCTGCTTTCTTGGGGTTTAGGCGACTGATTGCTTCTATGATCTCTAAAGAAGTGAAGGGTTCAATAGGAGGGGACATTTGGAAGGGAGTGTGCAGATATTCGGTAACGTCCGCTGCAGCTATGGAGGAATGGAGTTGGAATACTTCAGTCAAGTGTTTGGCAAATAGGTTGGCTTTTTCTATAGGGCTACGCGCCCATCCACCCTGCGGACGGCGGATTGGAGGTATTATTTGTGGGAGGCGCGTGAGTTTCCTGGAGGCCTTCCATAGTGAGTAGTTGGAGTCGGCTGTGGGGGACAAGCTGGCGAGATATTTGTGAAAACGGTCATTATTGTAGTTTTTTATAGTTTAGGATAGTTTTCTAGTTGCGTTGTTTAGTTTGCGTTTGTCCTCCGGTGTTCTATGGGTCTGCCATATGCTTCTTAGTCTACGTTTTTCTGCTATTTTTTTTAATATGTACTGGGGGTATTCGTGATTGCTGATGGACGTTTTTGCCGGTGTGGAGAAGCGGATAGCGTTTATTATGCTCGTGTTTTGGTATTCCGTGGCTGCTTCGATTTCTTCATTGGTTTTTAGTGAAGTTGAGGCTGAAGTTGTGTGTGTAAAGACTTCTCTAAAGAGCTGCCAGTTGGTGTGTTGGTTATGTATGGAGCCATTACGTGTATTCTCGATGATAGTTGAACTGACTGTTACTATCACGGGGGAATGATCAGAGGAGAGATCAGCCGAGGAATTGATTTGGACGTGTCTTGACGAGATATTTTTAGTTATGAGGAAATCAAGGAGATCGGGTATTTTGTTTGTGTCGGTGGGCCAGTGTGTGGGTTCGTATGTGGTAAGGTAGTTGAGCTTGTTGGTTATTATGCTGTTGAGGAGGTTTTTGCCTCTTACTGTAACCAGTCTGCTGCCCCATTGGGTGTGTTTGGCGTTGTAGTCTCCTCCAGCTATGAATCTATTGCCCAGGGTGTCCAGGAAGTCGCCAAAGTCTTCTTTGGCGATGGAGTGTCTTGGAGGGCAGTATACAGCTGAAGTGGTGATTGTACCATGACAGTCTTCAAGACCATGCTTGGAGGTAGTCTTTCTGGAATGGTGGAAGTTCGTAGTGCTTAATGTTTGATTTGATTATGATTCCGGTGCCGCCGTGGGCCTTTCCGCTGGGGTGTTGGGTATGGTAGAACTTGTATCCGTTTATGTTCAGGTAGTTTTTGTCGGTGAAGTGGGTTTCAGTTATGAGCATTATGTCGATTTGCTGGTGTTTTAGGAAGAGTTCTAGTTCAAGTTTGCGTTGCGTTAGACCGTTGGCATTCCACAGAGCTGTGCGTCTTGGTTTTATTTTGCGCCGGGGCGTATTAATTTATCCGATGTGGATACACCGTTTTTTTGTTGTTTTTAGATACAAGTGACGAAAAATTATGAAATGATATTTTAAATTTAAACTGATTTCATTCATTGATTTATTGTAGCGACAATGGTAACTTGTTTAAATAAAGATTTTATAAATAAAATATTTAAGGTCTAAAATAATAAATTAACACATGTGAAAACATTAAAGCTGTTATCCTTATTCATGGTCTTGTTGGAACGTGTTTAACGAGCGTAACGTAGGCGTGAAAACGAAAACGTTGAGACTCTTGTGGCGTAAAAAGACTGAATTCCTCATAAAAATGCAAGAAACGAGAGGAAACGTGCACATAGTTTATTCTCGACCTTGGATACATAAAACCAAAAAGAAAAAAAAAAGGAAAAAGAAAAAGGAACAAAAATTTTTATTGGTTATTTACCGAAACTCATTGTATCATTTTTATTACTCTATATAAAACGTAGAATCATATACTGACGAATGTTATTTCGAATTTCTAACTTCAGAACGATAATTACATATTTGAAATTTCCAATAAGTGGTAGTAGCATTAAAAATATGGAATATTCAACGAGATGAAATATAGGTAAGGTATTTAAAAGAAAAAAGATTGAACCGTTCGATGTAAAACGATGAAATTAAATGATTGGATTTGAAAACTTGATTCGGTTTAATAATTCGATGAAAAAAGTATTCATCCTATGAAAAAAGAATTCATGTTCCTGTCGATATATCAACGACGTGCGCCGTTACTTCCCACTGCTCTGCAATTCAAATGCAATACTCGAATATACATGGCGAAAGAAATGGAAATTGAGCAATTTAAGGGAACGAATTACTCTCACGTCCACGTAACTTCAAAATGTATCACGTGTCCGTGTTTGCGAAACGAAATTCGTCGTTGTCCAACTAACACGCTTGCAGATGCTCCGTTCACTTTGTTCCATATAGGGCTCAAATATGTGAACAAATTGAATGGAGCAACTGTCATTAGCGTAATTTTAACGCGTTAAAATAAATTAATGTATAATTTCGTCATTTACGTTTGATCTACGTTTTTTCATCTACGTCATCTACGGCACCTACGCGAATCTTATTGATTACGTCTTTGGCAGTGTTCGTTGCTATAAATGAAACTTAATAGTTGTTGAAACCGCTCGAAAGTCGTGTTCCTAAATCATTCCCTCGTCTCGTATCGTGTTCATCAAATGGAAAAGGAGATTGTGTTTTAATGAAATCGCTTGTTACTATCAATCTTGCTGTGTCACTCGCATAGGAGAAGAAAGCGAGGAAGGAGAAAAAAATTAAGGTAAGGTCATCAATGAGCAAAATGTTTAATGTACATTAAAATTGAGTCCGCTGCAACCCTCGTGACTTTTAAAATTCCATACGTATATTGTTATACGTAACATTGCCATATTAAATATATTCGATCAAATATTCAATCTCGTTCCCTGAAAGCTGTTCCTGGATATCTGGTTGGATACTTTACGCACGGAAATAGAGAGTGTTAACAGTAACAAACCCTCTATGTAGTGTTTTTGCTTTGCTCTTTTGAACAGGTAGATGACATTTTGCTTCGAAAAACGGATATATATACCACGGATATGCACATACAGAGTATGTGTATCGATATACACATTGATATACACCTTTGTACAAAGTGTCAAAAAAGTATTTATCGCGGTATTTTTTTCAAGCCATTCTACACCTTCGATTTGATGAAAATTGGTTAAATAAGTGTAGCGTAAAATTGATCTTGACCACAATTTTCAGTGTCAAATTGTTTTTCTATTGCATCATATAGTGCTCATTAGAAAGGAAAGTTCCGTTGTTTTAGAAAAAATGTTTGAAATTTCATTAATACTTAGACTGATTTTATTCATATTTTAAGGTCAAATATGGAATACAATAACATCAATACTAATATCTACTTTTTTGTGCGAATTACTTTATATTTCAATCTTCCTTGATACGCCGTGACAAGCAAAAGTGTAAACACAGCCCGTTGATTTTATGTAGAAAGCGAATGTCGAAGGTATAATGAGAAAAGAGCATTATTTGACCATTCCACAAAATAATTTACCTAAATAGTAGTTAATTCTATTGGATGTAATAAACGTGAAGTAGTACTAGTGGACGAAATATCTATGTTGAAACCTTGATTCGACGAGTATAATTAATGTGCAAAACCGTAAACATGGTTTGAGATGTCCATTTTTGTAAAATGTTTTGTACATTATTAATGTTAATGAAAATTAACTATTACATTTCGTTAATAATAACTTGTAGTTACTGTTACCTAGTCTTTACCGATCACTTGAAAAATTAGTCTTTTACATTTATGTGTTTACTTTTTTCGCTCGTCGCAGTACATGTTTAAGTCAGATATGAAATATCTGGCGTATTCCAGCGGCTTTGATTAAATCAAAGATGTTCATATCCTTAATATTGAGAATGTTGTTAGTAAAGTAACTATTTCTATCCAAAAACAAGATATCTTTGAGACAACGTGAATTTTCGTTCCAATTTTCTTAACTTACAAGTATAAAATTTTCATCGCATGATACAATCTATCCTACAAAGTTCTTGCACACGACGAAGCTGAGAACATAGATCTTCTTCAAATATTATTTTTCTCACTGCTTCGTGTGGAATTTCTACTCGACGAGATGTTATTAAACGCTTAAAAGCTTATTATTAAACGATAACATACTTTTTCCTACATGAATGAACATGAAAGACGTCGAGTGAGGAATTAGAACAATTGTGGATGGTTGGAAACTATTATGCTGCGGTCTACCATTCGTTTTTGCCTATATATACCACGGAACAAAGGATAATTTTCACCGAATTCATCCAGAGCATATTTTCTAAGTTTTACTGTATATGATTACGCCCATTATATTATATTATGTTATTACGATGTTATGTAATTAATTGTTGTCTATTTATTTTGATACTTATATTAACCATTATTTATAACATAATATACTAAATACAATTAGTATACACAATTAGTATAGGGATTAGTATAAGAAATTTTAAACAGCTTTTTTCAAAAGAACGAATCATTTACGATCCAGGGGTTTTCTGAAACTTTCGTTTCTCGTGATGAGTACTTTATGATGCAATAAAAAATTTTGTCTGAAAATTATACTCAAGATCAATTTCATGATCCATTTTCTCTAACAGATCTCCATCTTCCACAGCTATAACAAATAATTTTTTGACACTCTATACATTTAACATCGATTATAATTCTGATAATTGAAACAACGAACATCAATGTGTTTATTCACTACGCCAACACAGATAACAATTAACATTGATATATAATATATATTTGACGATATATATCTGAAAGAATAGAAATTTCATTTAATCGACTATATGACCATACTCGGTTAAGTACCAACAACGACTATCTATCAACCTTATCTTACTTCCTCAAAGATATAGAAAGACTTTAAAAATTTCAGCCATGTGATTTGGTCCTTTAAAATTTAGAAGTAATATAACGATAAAATACCATCAAAACCTTTAAATTTAACGCACCCAAACATGTCTTCTTTGCTAATGACGTACTATAAATATAAATATTTGAATAAATATTGCGAATTTCATATTGCTAAAAGATTTATACTATTCGTTCGTAAATAATCGTCGGATCTATATTTAAGTTGAAACTGTTGCATTAGATCTCTTTTCTTACTTAAAATTATTTGGATTGGTAACTTGGATGTAACATGTAATTTATTCTTCCTTTATAAATAGTGTACAGAAGATACCAATTCAAAGAAATGGAAGGAAAGTCTAAAAGCAAAGAAAATCTACAGGAAGATAAAACGTTCGAGCCTTGCCAGGCTATATAAGATGCTAAATAATTTCATTTTGACAATGGTCCTACATCCTACTATGCATAAATTTAATATTAATATCAGCAGGTTTCATGCCAAGTATTACATCTAACGTATAAGCACAAGCCCTGGTTTTAATTGCCTTATAGTAACACCGAAAAGATTATTCAGTTGGATGTCTGACTCAACATCAATATTTTACTTAGAAGATAATACGTCGAGAGCATGTTGGTGGATGGAATGGGAGATGAATGAAGGCCTACTTCTGTAAAATACGTAAAATGGTAGTCGGAATGAATTTTGGCGCTTGGGGACAGAAAAAGAGCTGACTGATACTGTCATACACCTGAATTTATAAAATTTTGAAAATCGATGTAACCTTTGAACTTTATCGTATTCTGTTTCATAGCACAAATTATTGTTCCCGAAATGTACGTTTAGTGTTATAATATATTTGACCAACGGTTCTCAAATACTAGTTTTGCAAAAGCAATGGTGGAATTGGAGCAATTCTTTCTTCTTTCATTCTTTGAATGACCTGGATTTTCGAGTAGTCTAGTGACGATTGATCCCTACAATTAATCGATTTCTTTTTATTACACAAGTGCAAGAGATTCCGCGTTGTACGCTGATGTTGCTACATCGAATGCCTGAACCCCACAGAAGATCCGACCGAATTTAATGTCACTACCGTCGAAGATTCACCCAGAAATGGTTCACTTCAGAACCATAGTCCCATATCTGGATGCGTCAGTCACTATGTGTCACATAGTCATATGTGGATGCTGAGCTTATTGATGGTAATTGTAATATTTTAATTTTTTTTATTCTATATTTTCGACTTCTTTTTTCGAGTAGAATCACCAATTTTCCGCTTGTACTATCAATTACCAACCAGCCTGTATGACAAAATTCTATTTTAAACACAAAACTCGCCACGAGTGGCTATTTTGTTTACGAAATTAAACGAATTTAATAAATGAAATGGCAAGGAAGGAACTACAAGTGACCGTCAAACTATTTTTATGCTTGAAAAGTAATTCGCAAAGTAATATAAAATAATACTACTGATTTGTGTCAGAATTTTTCAGAATTTTTTCTTAATCTCTTGTTTTTTCCCTTCAAATTTATTATTTATTATTTATTCGGTGCTTTTTCCCTTCAAATTTATTATTTATTATTTATTCGGTGTCACGAAAACCGATTAAATATTAAATATCTTAAATATAGATTGAAATGAAAGCTTGTCATTTCTCGTTCCGTTGTCACTTCAAAGTTGTTAGTTCAAAGGTTCTCGTACATCATAAAGCAAGGGATCAAATCTTTAACTTATTGATGTGAATACCTATCACGAGCGAAACAGAAATGCTAAGATCCTTTGGAACGATAATAATAAAATTGCATGCATAGGAACCATGGATGGAACACAAGGCAAAGGTGTAGATGGTATTATAAGCTTTGAAACGAGCGTATAGGACGAGAGAAATTGATCAAAAAATTGAGTTGAGCCCTTTGAAGTTAGGAACAACATACTTTGATGTTTTGTTTAAAGGAGAGATATTGAGCTGTGCAAAAATTGTATAGGTTCTCTGAAGGTAAATAGGATTTTGTTGCTGAGTAAATAAACGAGATTTCAAGTTTCTCTTGAATATTGGAAATTTAAAGGTTTTGATGGTATTTTATCGTTATATTACTTCGAAATTTTAAAGGACCAAATCACATGGCTGAAATTTTTAAAGTCTTTCTATATCTTTGAGGAAGTAAGATAAGGTTGATAGATAGTCGTTGTTGGTACTTAACCGAGTATGGTCATATAGTCGATTAAATGAAATTTCTATTCTTTCAGATATATATCGTCAAATATATATTATATATCAATGTTAATTGTTATCTGTGTTGGCGTAGTGAATAAACACATTGATGTTCGGTGTTTCAATTATCAGAATTATAATCGATGTTAAATGTATAGAGTGTCAAAAAATTATTTGTTATAGCTGTGGAAGATGGAGATCTGTTAGAGAAAATGGATCATGAAATTGATCTTGAGTATAATTTTCAGACAAAATTTTTTATTACATCATAAAGTACTCATCACGAGAAACGAAAGTTTCAGAAAACATACTTTTTGCTTCAAATAATTAAGATAAAATTTAGATACGGGGCTTTCAGCTTATGAAAGTCGAAGAGAAGATATATATTCCTCATATTGGTCATATTCTATTTAAATTCGTAACTACTCGTTCCATTTACGTTATCAATAAAACATTTTTCTCGTCAAGCTACCTAACAGAAAGACCTTTTTGTCACTCTAAATTGCCTCAAAAGAAAATCCCTTGTCAAACATACCATGTTTCTCGTACGAAAATCCAAAAAGGATTTTCCAAAAAGATATATTCAGTGAACCATGGTTTGTGACTGGTGAGCTTGAAAAGAGATGAAGCGTCGAAGCGTCAAAGTTTATATTCCACGAAGCTCTCGACCCTTCTATCTCAATAATCCTGATCAAAATTCGAATGAACTACCCAACGAAACGATCACCGTTTTCTATAGAATCTCTTTAAGCATTCTTCATTAAGGAATCGTCAGATTTTACCCCATTACGTTCTTCCATCACAATCTTCGTAATGATGAATAAAAAAATAAAAGCTTTTAAAACCCGACAGCGCTGTCATTTTCTAAAAACGTCGTCTTTATACTCCTGATGGCCACGAGCACATCCGACTATCAAATATAAAATGCATTGTGAGTGTGTCATCAGCATAATTTTCGTGAAAAGAGCAATTTTTCTTGATAACTATAATTTGTAACATAGATTAAAATCGCTGATTTGATCCCTCTGATATTGTTGTCTTATGAGAGTTTCGCCTGGTCTTAATTGGTTCTGTTGATTCTTATCGTTGTGAAAAGTCGATTCGCTATATATCTTTTGTATAGAGAACTATTATGTGATGTAAGAGTGTAATGTTGTAATATTTGTGATCCTTACTTTATTAATTTTGTCACCGAGCCGTTCTTTGGTTCGTTGAGCAGTTCATGTTCCCTACTTGTTTCGCTTGGGACTTTCATAATTTTCGTAATTACAATAAAAGGTTTAATTTGTAATAAGTTAAAGATTTGGTCCCTTGCTTTACGATGTACGAGAACCTTTGAACTAACAACATTGAAGTGACAATTGAACGAGAACTGACAAGCTTTCATTTCAATCTATATTTAAGATATTTAATATTTAATCGGTTTTCGTGACACCGAATAAATAATAAATAATAAATTTGAAGGGAAAAACAAGAAATTAAGAAAAAGTTCTGAAAGAGACACAAATCAGTAGTATTATTTTATATTACTTTGCGAATTACTTTTCAAGCATAAAAATAGTTTGACGGTCACTTGTAGTTCCTTCCCTGCCATTTCATTTATTAAATTCGTTTAATTTCGTAAACAAAGTAGCCACTCGTGGCGAGTTTCGTGTTTAAAACAGAATTTTGTCATACAGGCTGGTTGGTAATTGATAGTACAAGCGGAAAATTGGTGATTCTACTCGAAAAAAGAAGTCGAAAATATAGAATAAAAAAAATTAAAATATTACAATTACCATCAATAAGCTCAGCATCCACATATGACTATGTGACACATAGTGACTGACGCATCCAGATATGGGACTATGGTTCTGAAGTGAACCATTTCTGGGTGAATCATCGACGGTAGTGACATTAAATTCGGTCGGATCTTCTGTGGGGTTCAGGCATTCGATGTTGCAACATCCGCGTACAACGCGGAATCTCTTGCACTTGTGTAATAAAAAGAAATCGATTAATTGTAGGGATCAATCGTCTCTAGACTACTCGAAAATCCAGGTCATTCAAAGAATGAAAGAAGAAAGAATTGCTCCAATTCCACCATTGCTTTTGCAAAACTAGTATTTGAGAACCGTTGGTCAAATATATTATAACACTAAACGTACATTTCGGGAACAATAATTTGTGCTATGAAACAGAATACGATAAAGTTCAAAGGTTACATCGAATTTTCAAAATTTTATAAATTCAGGTGTATGACAGTATCAGTCAGCTCTTTTTCTGTCCCCAAGCGCCAAAATTCATTCCGACTACCATTTTACGTATTTTACAGAAGTAAGCCTTCATTCATCTCCCATTCCATCCACCAACATGCTCTCGACGTATTATCTTCTAAGTAAAATATTGATGTTGAGTCAGACATCCAACTGAATAATCTTTTCGGTGTTACTATAAGGCATTTAAAACCAGGGCTTGTGCTTATACGTTAGATGTAAT